>NW_008334003.1:1021303-1031356 GCF_000622305.1 Nannospalax galili
TAGTAGCAAAAACAATGAGTCTTTCTGCAAGGAACAATATATTCTAAAATGAAATGGAGATCTTTTTAAAGGTTAAAACCTCATTTAATTTTGTGTTATAGGGGTTTTTAAAGGCTAAATATTGTATAACTGTAATACTTCAACTGTAAACCTAAAAATTTATAGCCAATTTTGAAAGAGATGCATCTTAGCTCTGGAAATTGTTATTGAATATGTCAATGCTGTTGTAATGAAATGCTTCTTCTAAGTATGTGGTTATTAAATAAATTTTAAAAATGTGTGAACCAAAAAAAAAAAAAAGAAAATAGTCACAAATACATCAAAACTCAGAAATACCTGAGTCTCTCAACAACTCTAGGCTGGCTTCAGTTTTCCCATCTTAATTTTTTAATTTTTTTTTTTTTGGTCTTTTTGAGACAGGGTCTCTCTGTAGCCCCAGCTGTCCTGGAATTCACTATGTAGACCAGGCTGACCCCTGTTATCATTTTTATTTTGTGTGTATGAGTGTATTGCCTGCACGTATGTAAGTGTACTTGTGTTGTGCAATGCCCATGGAGGTCAGAAGAAAGTATTGCATCCCCTGGAACTGGTTTTTATGTATGGTTATTATCTGCCATGTGGGTGCTGTGAATCAAGCCCAGGTCCTCTGCAAGAATAGTCAGTGCTCTTAACCACTGAGCCATCTCTCCAGTCCATTTCCCCATTTAAAAAAGGGTTAATAAAGAGCAAATGCAGTGGAGGTTGAGTGATGGTTAATCTTCGTCATCAGCATCACTAAATTTAGAGTCACCATGGAGTTACACCTTTGGGATGCTATGAAGGTATTTCCAAGAAAGTTCAACAGAGAAGGAAAACACGCCCCTGAATTTGGGCAGCACCACAGTAATTCAGTTTTTCAGATCGTCAATTAATCTACAATGGTAACATGAATTTAGGACACGTTTTAGTGGAGAACTAAGCAAGTAGTTACATGAATAACAGACTGAGACGAAAGGAACTAAACACCTGAATTTATCATCAAAGCGTATGTTCATGTGTTAGTTGAAGGTGAGAGAGTGGGAACAAGAAAGAAGAAAATATTTTCTGAGTTGTGACTGATTTGAAGGTTAAATTTGGGGAACAAATCAATATAAGCACAGTGATAAGGTCTATAGAAATGGAAAACACAGATGTAGAGGGAGTGTCTTATGGATATTACAATTTTTAATGATCAATGTCACAATATCTGTGTCACAAGTGGAATTGGTTAGCACTGAATTATTTTCCAAATTACTTTGCTAAATGACTCCTTTGTTTAGTTAATTATACACAAATGAGAAGTCAGGCTGGCATTTTGTCCCAGGAACTCAGATTTCTTTATGAAGAAGTTATCTGTGACAGGAAAGTTTTGCTAGTATATGTATATATATATATATGTAAAGTCATAATCCTCTGCTTAGTGTTATCTAGACCATTATTATTTCCTGAATTGTTTATTTAATAATCCTTCAGAAATATATAGTTGAAATTGTTTTTATATTTTGTTTTGTCATTTCCTTGAATTATTTTTTTCTGACAGCCCAAAGACTTATATGACAGTAAATATTGAAGAACATGAGTTTAACAACTAACCAGGAACTTGAGAACAACTCCCAACTTTTCACTAGAACTTAAGCCACTGGCTTAAAGAAATCCATTTATTTTTGCACAATCACATTTTCTTATCACACATGAAGTGCTTACCACGTGGATTATGTGATTTTTCTTTGGCTATGTTTGTGCTATTTTCTGAAAGGAAGTAGGACAATAGATAAGACGTGTAACTGATTGTGTGACTTTGGGACACATAGCTTTCCAAATATCTCTTTTGAACAAGGAAAATTAAGATCATTTTTAGGTTTCTGATGCTAATATAGTTGAATCTCAATCCAGTATTGACACTCATCATAACTCCCCCTGAATGAGTGACTGGTTGAATCATTACAGAGTGAGGAATTTCTCTGGGTAGATGAATTATTGAATGTGTTGCCCTCATCATGACAATGAATTAATTTTCCTTGAGGGAGATGGCTCAAGGAGAGGCAGAACAAGATGACTGTTAATTGGGGCAGTTGAGAAAGGAGAGTAGCAAATGAAGGAAACAGAGACCTGGCTTTCTGCTCTGATTCTCTGTGGAATGTGAGGACTCACATACCCAAGTCACTTCAAATCCTTTAGCCGTAGCTATTTTGTTTATAAAGTGGAGACATTATTCCTTCTATCACAGGGTTACAGTGAAGAGTGATCTAATGATTAGGAATGATTTTAGTAAGATTTTTTTCTATTTTTTATTCAATTTTTGTGCATTTTATACAATACATCCTAATCATATTTAGACCCTTCCCAGTCTTACTTTTCACACCCTCCCGCCACTGGATTTCATGCATTCTGTCATATACGTTGTTTATTGAGTGAAGTTTGTGTCCTCAGCTGTCCCACGGTGTAAGTACAAACATTATAATCTGGTCAGCCTATTTACTACAACTCCCTTAAAGAAGACAAACTCTTCCTCACCCAGCAGTGATCAGTTGCCAATAGTTCCTCAGTGAAGGCTGGGGCTTCGTACCCATTTCTCCATTTGTATGCTGGCTTTTTGTCTGGTTTGAGTTTGCATGGGTCTTGTGAATGCTGTTACCTTGCTGTAAGTTCATATGAGTAAGTTCCTGGGCATGTGGAAAACTCTGTTTCCTTGTTGATCACCCCTGGCACTCATGGTCTTTCTATGCCCTCTTCCTCAATGGTTTCTGCACCCTGGGTATGAGGTTTAATGTAGGAATCCTATCCAAGGATACATACTCTGCAGTTTATTCTTCTCTAGATTTTGGCCTGTTGTGGGTTTCTGTGTTAATCACCCTGTGTTGCACGAGGAAGCTTCACTGGTGAGAGTTGAGAGATGCAGTAACATTCTCTCTGCTCCATGTATCACAATGTTCCCTGAACCTTAGGTGTAGATGTTACGTTGTAGATGTGTAACTTAGGGCTCGGCATCTCACAGACAGTTATTTTCTGCATTTAGCTAGTTGTGGAATTCTGAAATAGTCTCCATCTGTTGTAAAAAATAGCTTCTTTGATGAGTGGTGAGACATATACATATTTAATATGCAATAAGATATTACATTTGTGTAGGGATGTGACAGACATAAGTTTTTCTCTAGGCACTATGACCTCTATAGCCATGTGTATTTGGTTATGTTTACAGTACAACACATGAGTTCCCTCCCATTGAGTGGACTTGAAGTCCATTTAGAAAGTTACTGATTGCTTCAAAGATAAAAGTGCCACTATTGCATGAATAGAGATACTTCGCTGTGCCAGCCATCATTGTAGTTATTAGACTTTACAGCTGGGTTGGAACATTGATTGTTTTTCTCCCTTAGCAGCTAGCATACCATCCTCCAAAACTATGAAAGCTAGTCTTTGGGGAGGAGGTTTCCAGGTCAGTTCCAGACCCATTGCTCCAAGTTCTATGTTCAAATCTATACTGTCTCCAGAAATGGGGGTCTTACCTTCAAGTCGTGAATGGTAATCAAAGGCTATGGCAAGCCTGTGTTATTCTGATAGTCTCTTGGACTGCTCTGACCAAGTTGTACTATAAGGGAGGTTTCTCTTTGTGTTTCTTGTTATATAGCATTCAGCTACACACACATGCACGCACGCACACACACATGCACGCTTGCATGCATGCACACACTGTGTGTGTATATTTTCAGTTTGCTTTTGATAATCTTTTTCTTTCTTTCTTTCTTTTTTTTTTTTTGTCTTTTTGAGACAGGGTCGCCTTGTGGCTCCAAGTGACCAGGAACTGAGTATGTAGATCAGACTGGTCTCAGCCTACTTGCGTTTGCCTCTGGAGTGCTGGGAAGTGCTGGGATTAAAGGCCTATATCACATGGCTGCCTTCAGTAGGCTTTTGAATTAATGTATTTCCCATGGGTCTTTCACATCACCTAAGTGTTATTTATCAGTCCTCTTTCTCCTGTATAACCCTACATTTCCCTCCCCAGTTAGAGTATCTCCATTTTTATCATTTCCCCCTTGATTACTCCTGTCTCCTAGTATTTCCCTCTCTTGAGCTCCTTCGTCCCCATTAGCCATTTTTATTCCTTCCTTTGAGAGCGCTCTGTTCAGATTCATAGCCCATTTTTTAATTGGGTCATTTGTTTTCTTGATTCTTTGTTTTCTGAGTTAGTTGTATATTTTGGTTGTTAATCCTCTGTCATGAGTATCTGGTGAAGATTTTCTCCCACTCTGTGGGCTTCCTCTTCATGCAATTGGTTGTTTCGCTGTTCAGAGGTTTTTTGTTTAATGAGGTCCCATTTGTTGACTGTTGACCTTAATTCTTGTCCAACTGATGTCTTATTTAGAAAGTCCTTCCCTATACCTATATCTAATAGGGTACTGCCTATGTTTTCTTCTATCAGTTTCAGATTTTCAGTTCTCACATTGAGGACTTTGATCTATTTGGAACTGACTTTTCTGCAAGGTGAAAGGTAAGGGTCTAGTTTCATTCTTCTACAGGTGGAGATCCAGTTTTGCCAGCACCACTTATTGAAGATACTCCCTTTCATCCAGTGTGTGTTTTTGGCACCTTTGTCAAATATATCTGTTAGCTGAAATTGCATACACCCAGATTTGGGTCTTCTATTTTGTTCCATTGATCTACAGGACTGTTTTTGTGCCAATGTCTTGGTGCTTTTATGACTATAGCTTTGAAATATAGTTTGAGATCTGGCTTGGTAATCTCCCCAGCATTGTTCTTTGTGTTTAGGATTGCCTTGGCTCTCTGGGATCTTTTATGTTTTCATATGAATTTTAGAGTGTTCTTTTTAATTATGTGAAGAATGCCATAGGGATTTTGACTGGGATTGCATTGAATCCTTAAGTTGCTTTTGGTAGTATGGTCATTTTCACAATATTAATTCTGCCAGCTTGTGAGCAGAGGGGATCTGTCCATCTCCTTGTGTCTGCCTCAATCTCTTTTTTTAAAGATTTAAAATTTTCATTGTAAAGGTCTTCAATGTCTTTGTTTAGGTTTATTACTAGATACTTTATTTTAGATGTGTAAGTGTCTTTCCTGTTTTTTCTTCCATCACTTTTCCATGCACTCAAACCTTTCCTTCATATATACTTTATAATATTAAGTAAATAAGAGAAGTATTTATGGTGCTCTGTTAGGTAGAAGTACATTTGGAATTTAATGAAAGTACTACATAGCACGGAATAGTGGAGCCAGTGTGGGGTGGAGTTGCAAAGTCCCAACACAGTGGACTCTGTAATACACATTATATCAGTTTTCTTTCTTTAAAATAAAGAAAATGAGAGTGTTCATAAAATTGTTGTAGGGATCAAACAAATTACTACATTGAAAATTGTTTCACAAAGGATTTGGAATATAGTTAAGTGTTCAATAAATATTAACTATTAATTGCTACTGCACTTTCTCCAGTTGGAATGCTATATTCAGAATGATTTCCCAAAGTAAGTAATAACTGTTTGGGGAATAAAATGGTGTTGGAATATAGATACTCAATCTGATTGGAAGTAACCAGCAAATTAAAATCAGTGGTGCATAAAATTAAGAATTCTAGGGCTAGAGAGATGGTTCAATGGTTAAGAATACTGGTTGTTCTTGCAAAAGACCGGGTTCGAATCCCAGCACCTACACAGCAGCTAACAACTGCCTGTAACTCCAGTTCCAGGGGATCTGACAGCCTCTTCTGTCCTCAGTGGGCATTGCATGAGATAGGTGCACTTACCTACATGCAGGCAATACATGCATACACATAAAATAAAAACAACAAATAAAAAATATATTGTAAAAATAAAAGAATTCTAGTAGACCTCCTGAATTTACGGTAGGGAACTATATGCCAGTAAACTCATTTTATTTTTATACTCTGTGGGAGCAGCCAAACCTTGTGCATTTATTAAAACTTCCCTTCATCTTTTATAGTCTCCAACAGTAGTCAGGATTTTAGTTCGTTTACTTGTTCATTTATTTTACATGGATGATTAGAACCTGGATCAATGGGATTGATGAGTGCCATGAAACATTAACTTTGAATAATTTTAATTGGTAGTGTTTAGAGATAGTATTTTCTCTAAAGCTGAGCTATTTGACAGTTGATATTGACTTTAATGGTTTGGGAATAACTAAGTGGCATAAAGTCTAAAGCAATTATAATCACAAATTTATGCTCCGTGTAAAACAGCTTTGTTTTAATAATGCAGAGTGTAAATCTCTACAGAACATAGGGAGATACACTCTTTTCCAAAGGTGTTTCTGGGTGAAAATGTACGAGCAAACCAGCACTTCAAGTCCAAGTTGTCAGAAAACCTGTGTATCTTGTAAAGGAGGAGAAACCACTGCACAATTCTGCTATTCTCTCAGTTTAATGAAATGCTAGTGGGCGGCCCTGCTGTCCCCATATCTTATAATTCCAGGCCTTGCCACCTGTGCAACAAAAGCAAGCAATCTATTTAGAAGAATGTTTTTCATTCTCGTAACCCCGAAGGTCTTTATTCTCAGCATGAGATTATTGCAACAACTTAACAGGCAGTGTTTTCTCCCCCTATTTTCCTTTCTGTTCTTTTTGCACCTATGTCCTTTTAAGTCCATTCAGGCCTCAGGGAAACATTTAGTGCTTAAGCTTTGGTTTTTCAAGCTCAATAGGGTAGAAAATCTAATGCAGAACATGTGCACAAATGATCTCTCCACACAATAGGAACGAACGAGTAGCATAAAGAGAAAAGAAGAATGTGACCTTTGAGGGAAGCTGCCCTTGAGTTTAATTTTCCGACAGAAGACCTGATGCTTTCTCCCAAGATTCCCAGGTTTCAAATTGGTCCTATATCAAGGGCCAGTTACCTGGACAATGGGGGAGGGGGCACTGCAGTCAGTAATTATGATCATGGTTACTAGGTTGTTAGGAGACTGATATTAATCCCAAAATTGCATGAGTTGTGTTCATCTGGCCATAATTGTATAGTCTTCTTAAAAGCCTTTACCAACAATACTAATTTAACACAAATCACTCAGGGAAATATTTTTAGCTAGTGGGGTTGACAATTTATTGGTTAGCTCAGGATACTTTCTTCAGAACAGGGGTAGAAACAGGAATTTCACAAAGACATGTAGATAAATATTCTCATGTTCTATTAGGTAGACAATACACTGTAAAGATTATTAAGGTGTATTCTCTGAGAGTGATAATTCTTGTGTTGACCAGCTGGCAGTGACTATGAATGTCACAGAATTGTATGCAATTAAAATTATTAACACCAGGAGATAATAAAGCTGTTTTCAGAAAAGATATCAATTTGGATAAATACATAGAACTTTTATCTTTCCCAGTGAATTTTCTACCTGAAAGACCCATTTACCCTATTCCGTCAATCTCCCTCAAAGTCAAAGCATAGAACATGGGTGCCTCGATTGCTTTGTTTTGTCAAGAAGAAAGAGGTGGGCAAGCTTCAAGAATACACCCAAAGTGTTACATGGCTTTGGAAATAAGGTACAAGAGCTGTGGGCATTTGCTTAAACTTTCTTTTCAGAATTGTGATTTTTGTTTGTAGTGAAGATTAGTTCATTTCTCCTTTTGTTCTTTTCCAATTATTTCATCATGGTTATCTCAACCATGAGGACAAAAAGTAAATTTTGTTTTTGAGAAGATGAGATTTACAGGCAATAATAGAGAGCAATGTAATTCCATTGGAGCCAACTTTGTTTTATGTATGATTGGTCAACAGTACAATGTTCTCACAAAATGTATGATCTTGCATTGGAATATTATACAACAATAGTTGCTTTATCTATTAATATGGTCATATTTAATATTATTGGTGATGATAATTCAACATCTTAACAGTAAGAATATACATAATACTAATGAAATAAGTATTCAAAATTTTTGATTAGATCTAAGTTGTCAGAATAATTTCTGTACATACACACCTCAAGAATTGTTTAGTATGTGTGTTTGAAGAGAGTTAGGTAAGCTTTCAAAAAATTTGTCCTATTATAGGGCAGATGTACATAAATTCTTGGGAAGGCTGATTCTTGGTACTGTGAACAGTGTGGTCCTACTAGATGGTAACATAAGGAACAATTTCTAATCACAAGTCTTTTTGCTATTTAATAATTCAGTATATTGTTTATGATGAATATTCTAAATGTAAATTATGAGTCATTCAGATTTTCATTAAGATGCACATAGCTGCTTGGATCTACATCTGGAATAACATACACAGGTGTAACAATTATATATAATTATGATATATACTCCTATTTCCAACTTGCTCAAAGTATTTTTAAATTATTTATTTTACTGTTATTTTATGTGTAGGAGTAGTCTGCCTGCATATATATATATACATGGAGACCAGAAAAGGCGTTCTGGGTTCCCCTTGAACCGAAGTTACAGTCAGATGTTAGCCACCATGTGGATGCTGGGTACTGATGCCCGGTCCTCTGCAAGAGCAGCCAGTGCATTTACTACTGAACTGTCTCTTCAGTCCCTCAAAGTATTTTTATATATCCATGCATGCTGCACTATTTTACTGGTTCACAAATGCTAGAACTCTAAGAATTAAATTTGACATATCCGTATGCTTAAGTCACAGTTACCACTTTGCCATACCGCTCTATCCAGTTTTAACTCAAAATATCTATCAAATCAGTAATTGCCATTTCCTCTTCTTTTCCACACCGACTTAGTTCAGTGTCCTAACCTCAATGTGATGGCCTTTAACCAACTGTCTCTATTCTATTAAACTCTATTCTGTAGTCCACACTGATTCTAGAATAGCTTTTCTAAAACGCAGTGATTGCATTTTTGAATATAAAACTTTGCTGACAATGGGGCTAGAGAGATGGCTCAGTGATTAAGAGCACTAGCTGCTCTAGTGGAGGACCCAGGTTCAATTCCCAGCACCAATTTGGGGACTACTGATCATCAATAACTCCCTTTCTAGGGGATCGGATGCCTCCTTCTGACCTCCGTGGGCGTTGCATGACACAGATGCACCTACCTACATACAGGCAATACACTCAGTCACATAAAATAAAAAAATAAATACAATATTGGAAAAAAACTTTACTGACAATAAGGTCCAAACTCCTTAGTAAGTCCCTTAGTGATCCTGAGTCAGGACCAAACTTCCTTTCCATGGTTACCGACCGCGAACTTTTTACACCTTGTACTTCCGCTGTATTTCTCTGAACATTTCAATGCTTTCTTGAGTTTGGTCCTGTATTTGCTTTTTAGTTTTCCTGAATTCATTTTTTTTTTTTGCTTTTACCTAGATAATGCAGACTCATTTTTCAAAGTCTCTAAAACATTACATCCATACAGATTATTTTCCTTTATTCCCTAAGACAGAAAAACTAATTATCCAATCTCTCCATAAGCTTTAAACATTTAAAAACTTGTATTCTACACCATAAAAATGAGTCTCTTGAAAGAAAGGACTGGTGTTTGTTTATTTGGATATGTTCTCATTACCTAGCTTAGAGCCTGACAAAAAAATGACTACTCAGTCAGCATTTGTTGAATGGATCGTTGAGAAAAAAGGAACCAGAGTTGTTCAGAATTAGACAGTTATGGAGCAAGCATCAGATGCTTCCCTCTCAGCCATCCATATAGGAATTTCATGTTACTGTCTATCCATCCATGGTATTATTTATCCAAGCCTCTCTTTCTTGGTAGATAACTCAAGAATACAGTACTCAGATTCTTCTTTATCCAAAATTTAGTAGTAGTGAAATGTTAAAAGTGTAGGTTTGGCAATTAGAATAGGTACAATTAAATCCCTGGCTCTGGCATTCACAGGATCTGTCCAAACTATCAACTCTCTTGGGCTTTAATTTACTTACCAATGAAATATTTGGATCTATCTATCTATCTATCTATCTATCATCATCATCTATCATTTACCTATCTATCTATCATCTATCTATCTATATATCTATCATCTATCTATCTATCTATCTATCTATCTATCTATCTATCTATCTGCCTATCTGCTCATCTATCAT
>NW_008334003.1:1032541-1041620 GCF_000622305.1 Nannospalax galili
ATGAATTAAGGCATGGAAAGCAACCAGAGTTGGCTGGCTTACAGCTCAGCAAATTTTATCTATTATGATTATTGTTTATGGACCACAACACTCTAGGATTTTGTTGTTCAGTGTCTTGGAGAGCTTACATGTATGCTCCTATTGATGCCTTAATTATTAGGGATAAAATATACGGCATTCTCTATTTCTTTACAGTAACATTTGAATGAGGGATAGCAAGAGGTTTCAACACTTGCTACTAAGGCAGAGGACCTCAGTTCTGTGTTTGGTACATGGTATAAGGAGAGGACTGATAACCTATAAATTGCCCTCTGACTTCCACACAAGTATCATTACACAGGTACACTTCCTCCCTGCCTCATAAAAATGTAATTAAAAAACATTTTAGATCGTTTAAAATGAGATGGGCCAAAGAAAAAATTATAGGAATTTTTAGGACTGTGATTTCTACATCAGATTACTGAATGAGTCTTATTATAGTTTGAACACGAACTGTTCCCCACAGGCTCATATGTTCAATTCTTGGTCCACAGCTGGTGTTGTATTTTTGGAAATGGGGTGGTTGGGGGTGGGGCTTAGGAAGTGAGGCCTAGCTAGAGGAAGCAAGTGACTATGGATGTGTCTTTGGAAGTCATGCCTTGTTCCCAGTCTCCACTCTGCCTCTTGGCCACCATGAGGTGAGAAAATTTTTTTTTTTTTTGTCAGAGCCCTTTGTTATGATATTCTGCCTTAGCACAGGCATTGAATAATGGAGACAGCTGAACACAAGTTGTAATCTCTAAAGCTATGAGCCCAAATAAATGTCTCTTCCTTTTAGATTTCTTCTCTCAGGTATTTGTTTCAGTGATGAAAATGGGACCAATATAGGTCTTTTTCCATCATACCACAATTTTCAGCTCAGGTATATCCTGAAGATTCCCTCTTTGCAATGAGTAAGGGAAAGAACTAAGAGATAGAAAGAGAATGAAGGGAACATGATTCTACCAAAATGTGGCACAATTACAAATATTCATTGTTTTCATTTTACGTGTATATGCATATTTGCCTGCATGTGTGTAAGTGCACCTGTGTCGTGCAATGCCCTTGGAGGTCAGAACAGGGCATCAGATCCCCCGGAACTGGAGTTATAGACAGTTGTTAGCTGCTGTGTGGGTGCTGGGAATTTAACCTGGGTCCTCTGCAAGAGCAACCAGTGCTCTTAACTGCTGAGGCATCTCTCTGGCCACAGTTTTCTAAATCTAAGAAAAATATTTTTGTGAAAGGTTGAACTTGAAATATTGTAGACATTCAGGAAGGCACATAGTGACTTTAGGCTACTAGAGGAAATGGGTGAAAAGAGAACCATTATTAACAGGCAAAGGTAGAACGGAAGAGGAAGAGACAGGTCAAAGGAAAGATACAGAGTAGATGGAGGAGCACAATTGTCTGTCTGTCAAAGGTATGTCTTTACTGATAATAAAATCACTTAGAATACATTTTGGCTCTTATTTTTTGAATGCCTAAAAATGCAATTAATCTAGCTACTGCTGTTACCTATCAGATGATGGTTATGGTAGTGGAACTCCAGAAAGTAGACAGCCTTATGTGAAGAAAATTACAAGCAGGCTACTCCTGTTTAGGTAGTGTATGGAATAGGCAAGAGGAAAGTGACAGCCTCCATCCATCTTCAGAGGTCTGTTACAATGCCGCAATAATGACTCTGATCAAAGAAGGGTTTTAATACTATGCTTTGATATTTTTGAATATATAAAACATTTTTGCCTACCAATTCAAAAGAATCTTCTGGATTCTTTGTTAGAATTTTTATCCTCTTTATCCTTTAATGTAAAATGACTGTATAAACTAGCATGTATTTCTAAAGGATTACTAGGCAATGAGGTTGAATGATTCTTTGTATATCTGTATCCCCATCAGAATTGCAATAATCAGGAAATGCCCAGTATCTCTATCACCATTTTTTAAAAAGTGTATTTTTATAGACAGTCTCATATGTAGCCCAGGATGACCTTAAACTAGTTATGTACCCCATTTCCCATGAACTCATTATCCTCTGCCTGAGCCTCTCAAGTTCTGGGATTCAGGCATATATCATCATGTCCAGATAAAAGTTTGATTCTGGATACATATTAATAGCTAACATTTTTGTCTTCTATGATTTTGACCTTCTAGTTTTAATGGGTAATTTCTCTCATCAATGTACATCATGTTATTGTTGATGTAACAACAAAATTATTTTCTTTGAAATGATATTCTGATTTTCCTTCAAACGTTTTTATTAACTTGAAAATTAATCAACAGCCTTATCTTAGGTGTATTAATGTCTATTGTAATGTATTTTCAGTTAGATAAAGTAGGACAGACTTATGGCCCACTGTTGAAGGAGGCCGGTCACTTTATGCAATCTTTGAATTGAAGGGATTATAAAGCTAATGCTTCTTAGTTCCCCATAGTCAAATGTAGGCTTGGAGATACACACACAAACACATACATGAAGACACACACAAGCACATACACACACCACACACACACACACACACACACACACACACACACACACACACACAAGCATACACGCACGATGGAAATCTGGGGGCCCAAATTTCTAAGTCTGATGACTCTGGTTTGAACCATAGTTCTACTCATACTGGGCTACAATCTCTGAGATTCTTCATCTGTAAAATATAATTTAAATACATTTAAATAAGCCAATGTGTATAAAGTGTTTGGTAAATATCAGTAGTCTGTGGAGATGGGTAGGGGACTATAGTCTATCTATATTTTCATAGTTTGTTTTTATGTCAGAGCATGTATTAGTTACTTTCCTGTTGTGACAAAATAGCCTGACAGAAGAACTTGGAACTTTTTAGTTTGAGAAAAGTCTGCATTCTTGATGTGGATTTTATGCCTTTAAGCACTCTCCATCCCCCCTTCTGGAGACACAGAGAAGTTCACTTTATCTTGAACTATCAGAAACCCTTTCACAACTCCTTTCCAGGACATACTTCATCTGTTGTACTTAAATTTTTATATTTTGTCTCCCGCAGTAGATAAAAAGTCAATGAATGAAGACTGTCTTTTATGGATCACTAAATTAAGTGAGGCAAGGCATAGAGAAGTTATTTAGTAAATGCTTGCTGAATAAATAAACGGCGAAACAAGTAAGACCAGAGTGAAAGCACATCGCTGCAATAATGTATAGGTGTTGCACCCCAAAGGCTCCTCTGAAAAGTTGCAGTTGACCCAGGGCAAACGTGGGTGATGCTGAGCACACTGGGAAAAGGGGTGGAGCCGCCGCCATATTGGGCACAGGTGGAAGAGAGACAGGGGCTGGGAGATGGATGGCAAGCGCATTTCAAATATAGAAAAGGAAAAGCCTATAAAAATCCGTGTTTTTGTAAGTCAGCCCCTCCCAAATGTCATATAAATTATGCAAAATCCAAATAGAATGTATACGTCAGTTTGTCAATCCCTGTCAGGACTGGGAGACCCTGGAGTCCTCAGAGGGTATGTGTGGGTCCCCCAGGGAGAGGAAAGGAAAAATTTAGTGAAACAGATGTTGAATCTTGGCCCCTCTGCCAAATAAAAGCAAGGAGACATTTTCTAAGCTTCTTTCCTCATCTATGTAATGGCAATTCCAATATCACAGGATTCTAGTGAATTTCATTGTACAACTATATGAAAAGTAATTAGCCTTCTCTCTGGCACACAATAAGCACTTCTCGAATTAAATTAGAGCTATCATCATTATCAGTATTGTTGTCATGAAGACAACAAGACTCGATATTTCACCATTTTTCATCCCAGTATAAGCCTGCTTTGAAAAAATAACAGTGATGTAACCAAAGACTATAATAACTAGCCTTGCTGCACAGTAGGATTGATTGATATTTACTTTTTCTTTCATTAGTCTAGCTTATTCTCACTTTCTGCTCCTACATATACCCATTTCCCTATATCCACATTATTTGTCATACATACATATGCATTTCCTTGCTAAAAGAAAGTATTAAAAATATCACCTTAACTGTATAGCTAGAAACAAAGCCAGCTTGTCTTTGTTGAAGTAGTAAGGCAGGAGCTGCTTTGAAAAATTAGACCAATGTAAGCAGCAGTCACTGAGATAACAGGAAAGTGGCTTCCACAGCCTTGTTCTCTTACTAACTGGCTGAACATGAAAGTGAAAACCCGATATGTGGTAAAGACTCCCCTCAGAGTTCTCCCCAGTATCTTGTACATTTATAAGCAATTGGTTCAAGAAGCACACTTGTGCTTTTTATTAAATACATGATCAGCCTAGATTTTTCTGTATTAGAAGATTTAATTTGCCAGTGAACTATAGCTTCAGATAGGCCCTCTGGAAAAATAAACTTCAACAGCCATGTAATTTGTCCTTTGTCTGCTTTCAGGGAGTGGATTTGAGGGATTAGTGTTGAACAAACAACAAGCAGGTTTTTTCTGGCTCCTTGAAGTTCTCTCCCTTCTCTTAGGGTATCTTGCTAAGTTATAAGTTAGCAAATGGTTCTTATTTCTATAATGCTGTTGTCAACACTATGTATATATAAACCCAATTTTCAAAACAAAACAAAACAACAAAACAAAGCAGATTTCTTTTTCTAGCCAGGGAAGCAATGCCATGTGGACTAAAGCCTGAGGTCAGAGAAAACATATTGCCTGCAATGCAGACTGACAGGCCAGCTGTGCCTTTGCATGACGGTGAGGGGATGGCAGGAGAAAAACAGCCTCTGTCTGGGCTTTTAATATGCCCCCTCACCGTAGCCCACCAAGTTCTTACCACTGTTGCTTGCTAAATGTCACAGGAGACAATTCCCATGTTTTCCTAAAATTAATTGTTATTTTTCCCCACAGTCTAAATACCAGATTGCCTTTATTTCAGCTCAGTATGGAAGAAGTGGAGCTTGGCCTGCAAATCTCAAAATGCTTGCATGACTCAGTTAAACACCAGTTCCTAATAACTTATACTTATTAAGGTTCCAAGAGAAGGTGCAGAATCACTCTCCATTTTCTTTGATAAGAAAGCAATGAGAGAGATACCCCAGTTGGTTAGCATAGGAGCTGAGGGCCAGATACACACCCCAGTTTGTCAGCACAGGAGCTGAGGGCCAGATATATCCTAGTGTACTTCTACCACTTATTAGATAAGTGATCTTACTTGAATTACAGTACTTTCTTATTTTTTAACTTCCCAGACACTGATTCTTATCTTTAGAAGTTCAATTAGGGCATAGGTGAAGGTATAATGGGACTGTAGAACAGTATAGAAAAATGATGGAAAATCTCTTGGTGCTTGGGAATGGGAAAGGTTCAGGTGCTCAGGTGCAGAATGTCAAGGCTTCAGGCTCAGGACCACATGTGGAATCAACACCATAGCTGGCCATCAAAGGAGGCAGAAAGAACATTTTTGAGAATCAGCCAGTCATCCCAAGACCAGAATCTGTAAATAACAGAGGCTTCTCCTATCCCCAAGGGGGTGGGGAGGTTGGGGGGAGTTGGAAGGGTGGGAGGAGTTGGGGAGGTGGGAGGATTGGGAGTGTGGGGGCATGTGGGGGTCTTTGGGGTTTGTGGGGGGTTGTTGGGGTGTTTGGAGTACCACAACTCCAGTTCACAAGAGAGGACCACAGCTCCAGATTCATGGGAGGGGGTCACAGCTCTAGATTCATGGGAGGGAACCACAGCCCCACAACTCCAGAACACAGAAGAGGATCTCAGCTCCAGGTTAATCAGCTTGCAACTCCAGCTTGCAGGAGAGCACCACAACTCCAACTCATCAGAGGCTACCACAACTCTGATTCACAGGAGGGGACCAGGCCAGAGGGGACCACAACTCCAGGTTCACTGGAGGGAACCATAGCTCGAGTTTTGGCCTCATTTTTTGCATTTGTTTAGTGGAAACTAATAATGAAACCCTTTGGAAGGATCGTGATAATTCCAAGAGATCAAATAGGCAAATGATGATGCATGCTACTATAGACACACTTCTGTTTTTGAGGTTTACGTTACTTGCTTCCACAAAATATGCAAGGTTTTTAATGTAGTAATACTGACAGAAGTTGGATTCTGTGCCAAGAACTAGGCCAAGGACTGCAGAGGAATAGTTGAAACTCAGAGGCTAACTTGTATTCCCAGGTTTGCCTATAGGTTCAAGATTTAAAAGTAAGTCTTTTTTGTTTATCAAACTGTATATTGGTTGATTGTCAAATTATGTTCACCAATTTGATACATTCTTGATTATAAGAAAAAATATAAAACTGCATCTAATTGCTTTAGTGTTTGAACAGTGACTTGGTAGCTTCGTGCTAAGTGTTAGAGCCGTCATAGGATAATGACCACAGGAACACACTGGTGCCTTCTCTTTCTTCCTCTTAACACCTATTCTGAGCCTTTCTATACAAGTCTAGGGCAAAAGAACTCAGTTACCTTCACAATTCCACAAGAGAAACTCACCTTCAAAGAGCTACATCTCCATTAGTTTGCCAGGGCTGTGGTCACAAAGAACCACAAATTTATGACTTACAGAGTGGAAGTTAATTGCCTCACAGTGGTGAGGAACAGAGGTATAAAATCCAGGTTTTGCCAAGGGTTGGCTTTTTCTGAGGGTAGTGAATGAAGGATCTTTGCCAGGCCAAGCTCCTTGGCATGGAAATCACTGTCCTCTCCATGGTCTCTGTGTTTTGTTTTCCATGAATGCCTAGCTCTGTGCCTTTTCTTCTTGTGTATAATGGCACCAGCCACACTGAATTAGGACCCATGACCTAATTTCCATGTAAAAATGCTGTTCTCCAAATACTACTACATTCTGAGCTAGTGGGTGTTAAGATTGCAATGTATAATTTGGGGGAACACAATTCAATGTATAATAATTAGTGGGAATATACTTTAATGTGTAGATTGAATTGGAATGAAGGAAATCATCAGCTTCAGTTTCTAATCTTGGGGCATTTGTATTGTTTTCATTATCTAACCCTGCCACCTCTCATCCCACCAAACCCAATAAGGTTCAGTTATTCTACACAAATTCTTGTTTGACACCTTCCTTTTCCTCCTTAGGGAAGGCCCTGGCTACCTTTTCCAGGAGACAGTGTTGCTTGCTTACCCTGAAGTCTTCCTCTGTGGTCAGTTTCCCTTGTTGTGACAATCTGCCTACAAAATGCCAGATTTAGTTTTTGTTATTTTTAAGAGTTGGTGACTAGACTTCTCAAATTTAGCACCATTGACATTTTGGGCAGAATAAGTCTTTGTTGTAGAGAAATGTTCTGTGCCTTACAGGATACTGAGTAGCAACCTGGTCACACACAAATTCTAGTATAATGCCTCTCATTGTGACAAAAGTATTTCCAGATATGGATAAATGTCTCTGGAGGTGGGTGGCACAATCTTCTTTGCTTAAAAATCACTGAGCTAAGATAAAAGCATATGGTCTGGCATGAAGACCAGAAGGGATGTTGATTGGGAAGTTTCTAAGAATGCCTTACATAATACAAAGAAACAAAGTCCTTTTTTACCTTTTCTAGAAGAAGTTGTGACTGCTTTAGAATCACTACAGCAATCTCACAATTAAATTTAGTGGTAAAGTCATTTTACTAAGAATGGAAGACTGGGAAGAAAGGATATCTTTGTATTCTTGATGACATTATCTAGCTATTGAACCAACATGGCAACCACCTTGTCTTTAAACTTGGGATGGGACAGTATAGATGTGTTGTTTAAGTTTACCTTAACATGGGTAACATTAATTGTGGCTTAGATCATCATAAACATATCGTATACAACCCAATAAGACAGTTGTAATAACTTTTCTATTCTACTTGTTGTAGCTAAGAAATTATAACCGCAGATATTTAAATGCAAAGATTGACCAAGTTATGCTGTTGCCACTGATTTTATAGACTTGGTGATGAGGTTTTTCTTACTTATATAAAAATCTTACTCTCTCACTATAAACAAGTTAACAAGGTCTTGGTGGTGAATTTCAGGAAGCAAATCATGTAGCTGATGTATTCAGCAAAGCCTATTTGCAATGAATAGACATGAACCCTTGGCCTTGATGTCATGGTGCAATTTAATCAAACATGACAAATCAAACTTCTAAAGCATGACTGTAACTCGTTGACCTCAGTTCTGTAACACTGGAAACTCCCAGTTGTTGGTCATTCTCTCCCTCAGATCTCTCCTCTCTAAATTTCATGAAACTGTTCTTTGCTTATTTTGCTGCATTTCTCAGCATTCTTTTCTGACTTTTTTTCTTCACCTGTTTAGAGAGAAAGGATTTAGGAGAAAAATTACACTTTAGTGTCAACTCAACCCTATACGTTATTATATGGCAATCTAAAGCATCACTATAGTAAAGTGCATATGACTTTATCCCAAACTTTGCTCAACTTTAGTTGGCCAATCCATAAAATTGGTGAAAATAACCTTTAGCTGCACGAGTTCTGCATAGAAGGACTGCGGTAACATATGGGAGTTTGGAGTCACTCAAGAAGTGTTTCTCTTTCCAGCATTTCCATCATTTTCGATATCCCTTAAGTATCTAATTTCGGCCTCATTTTTAATATATGCTGCCCATTTGAAATTAATAATCTTAAACCATCAATGTCATTCCATGATATGTCTAATAGATGTGTTGGCCTCTATCTTTATTTGGCTGTCTAATCATCACCTTTCAATAAACATTCTTGGGACTGGAGAGATGGCTCAGCAGTTAAGAGCACTGACTACTCTTTCAAGGACCTGGGTTCGATTCCCAGCACCCACATGGTGGCTGCGAACCATCCTTAACTCCAGTTCCAGGGGAATCCGAAGTCTTCTTCTGACCTCTGCGGCACTGCACAACAGGGGTGCACTCACATACATGCAGGCAATACACTCATACACATAAAATAAAAATAATAATTAAAATATTAAAAAACAAACATTCTTAAAAACAATTTTAGTCAGAAATTCATCTTATAATTTTATTTTATTATACTAATATAATCACCTTTATAGTTATATAAATTTGTGAGACATAAGCAATTTCACCTATGATGAAGTCTATATTCCATATTCTACCATCTACTGT
>NW_008334003.1:1041649-1092085 GCF_000622305.1 Nannospalax galili
TTGTGAAGTATATGAGTAATATATATTAAATTAATGACATGTTTATTAAGGCATTAGAGAATACTAGATAACATCCTTTTAATAATAATTACTAACTATTCATTTATTTAGAATAATTTTCTGATCCTCATGTAAAGTCAGATGTAATGAATAAATTATATACAAAAAGTTAAAGCAAGGAAGGAGGTGGGGAAAAAGTAAGAAACATTACTACTGGTTGAGAAGGAGCCTTGAGGCCAGGAGGCCACAACTGAAGAAAGAGAACTAGACCAGAGGGCTGAGATTATTTATTTAACTTCACAAGTATTGCCACAAAGAAAACTGAGTCTTTTTGAAACAGTTCAGATAATGAAGAAATCTGTGGAAGAAGGAAAAATAGATGATGTCATTGAAGAGACAGTTACAGATTTTCAGGAGGAAGAAAAGAAATCTTTTGACGAACAGCACTCAGAGAAATCAGAAGCAGCTATGCCCCCGTGGGTGGACAGTAACGATAAAGAAACAATTCAACAACAAATCTTAGCCTTATCAGCGGACAAGAGGAATTTCCTTCCTGAGCCTCCAGCTGGTGTGCAGTTTAATTTCGACTTTGATCAGATGTACCCTGTTGCCATGGTCATGCTCCAAATGATGAATTCCTGAGCAAGATGAGATTCGCCCTTGTCCCCAAACTTGTGAAGGAGGAAGTGTTTTGGAGGAACTACTTTCACCGCATCTCTCTGATTAAGTAGTCAGCCAGGTCACTGCTCTGGCAGCCCAGCAGCAAGCTCGGGAAAGGAGGATCAAAACAACAGTACAGATGATGATCTGCCTCTTACAGGCAGTGCGGCCCCCAAAACCCTCTCACAATCGCAAATCTCGGCTTAAAACTCAAGAGGATGAGGAAGAAATCTCTACCAGCCCAGGAGTTTCTGAGTTTGTTAGTGACACATGCGATGCCAGTAACTTATTTAAGGAAAGAAATGGAAGAATTTATTCTTGACAAAAGCAGGAGGAAGCACCTGCATTAGAAGAGGATGCAGTCAATTGGGGAAAGGAACTACAGCAGGAGCTTCAGGAGTAGGAAGGGTGACCGAGCCTGAGAAGCAGGGTGAGAACCAGGATGAAGAAGATGCTTCAAGGAGGAGAATAATCTGCCACCTGAAATTCAGGAATAATCCTTAACATTCGGCAAACTGACATTAAATGCTGATGCTTATTGAATCAGAAGACAAAGGGTCGCTTTATGCCAGTGAAAATGATTCTTTTTTAAGCTAAAATTTGTCTCAGAAAGTACATAGAACAGCTAGTCTAATGATCAAAAGAGGATATTGTATGCAATATTTCATAGAAATCAAATTAGAGAGGTTCTTAAAAACAGTAGAGTTATCTTTGCCAAGGAAACACAAGTCAAATACTAGTAGTGTTTTCCACAAGGTCAGTACCATAACTTATTCTTTAGTCATGGGTTTCTAAGCATATGCATCCTCATTGCCTTTTTGTTGATACATTGTAAAAGAACTTAAAGGCTTACTATCAGAATGACCAGATTATACCTAAGAACTCAACAGGAAGCACTTTCAGAACTATTTTCTTCCCAGATATATTCTAAAATTCTATCTGAAAGTCAAAAGGTAAGATGATTAAGTTCGTTTGAATGATATAAACATCCAGTTTGACATTAAGACTACTATGCAGGGCTGATAGTAGGAACTTACCTATCATACACAAAGCCCTGGGTTTCATCTCTAGCACCTCAGTTAGAAAAAGAAAACAGGCAGGGACTAGAGAGATGGCTAAGTGATTAAGGGCACTTGCTGCTCTTTCACAGGACCCTCATTCGGTTCCCAGCGTCAGGTGGCTGACAGCAACCTGTAACTCCAGTTCCAGGAGATCCAGTGCCTTCTTCTAGCTGCTTCAAATAATGCACTCATATACACATCATTAAAAATAAAATAAAAAATTCTTTTTAGAAAAGCAAGAAAGATTCATTGATTTCTTTAAAAACATTTTTTCCCTGGAGACCTCCCTCCCTCCCTCCCTCCCTTCTCTCTCTCTCCTTCCTTCCTTCCTTCCTTCCTTCCTTCCTTCCTTCCTAAACTTTCTTTCTTTCTTTCTTTCTTTCTTTCTTTCTTTCTTTCTTTCTTTCTTTCTTTCTTTCTTTCTTTCTTTTCTGTAAACTATACCACAAATTGAACTTCCTGCTTTTTGTAGGAACTGGGGCCTTTGGTCCTTTTTGTATTAATAACCTTTAAGAAACCTGTTTACTTAAGGTTTGTTCTCATTGTAATGGTTGTGATGGATAAATGTCTTAATTAAGCTGTTAGCCTTTGTAGAATTCTCTTCCTCTGAGTACAATTTGTAGAACTTGATTAATCCTTCTTGTATTCTGTTATGCCAACAGATACCCATTCATAGAATATGATCATTTTAAAAGAGCAAGGTGGTTTAATCTTAGAAAACTTCCTAACCATTTACCTTTCATATTTTTCACAAAGCCTTTATTTCATAAAAGGTGAAACAAAATCAAAACATTTTTAATAAGAAAAAAAGAAACTGATATTAAATATATGTGTGGTAGCACACTGGTTATTTTGTGTCAAGAACAATCTAACTATTCAAGTATAATTTTTAAAGCCTTTGTGGGATAAAGAAAATAATACTAAATTAAGAGAACATAACTAGGCCTATCACTTACCTTAGACACATGACTGAGTCTTTGCTCGTGTTAGTCGCGTATAAATATTGAATAATATCGCATGCTTTTCTGGATATGGTCATGACGAAAACACTAGAAGGGCCTAATTATTTCTCGTGGGTAACAGAGTGTTATCTTTACCTAAATGACATTCCGGCTGAGACATTCTATCTCCCCCAAAACACATGTGACAGAGGAAACCGGCAATTGCTTATTTCATCAGTAGCCTGTGTGTTGTATGACTTTTTCTGGGAGATGTGAACAGAAGTCTAGGCAGTGCCCTAGACAGGGCACCAACAACAGTCCAATGGAATGACCTCACTCGTCTAGCTTGGTGAACAAATGTGTTTATTGGGGTTACTTACAGAAGCATGGATGAAGGGCTACTTATGATCTGGGGACTCAAAAACATGTACATCAAGGAAAACCACCTCCCCCACGGGTGATGACTTAGGAAAGCTACGTCTTTGAATTGCTACCTTGCAAGTAACCTGCACTGAAGAAAGTCTCCTATCATCACCAATTGCATTTTTCACTTTGGGGAGAAGCCATGTGACTCTTGTAACTTTCTTAGTTCAAGTTTCATAAACTTCCCAAGCCTATTGAGGCTCCCTCCTTCCTGCAGGAAGGAATGTTTCAACTTAGAAGTGCCTACAAGACAGTATCTCCAAGTTATTGATATGAGTCCAGATTGAAGAGTCTTAAAATAGCAATGGAATGAGTGCTAGAAAACATTCACTGAAGATTGTTTTATCCTACTTCTGGAATCTGTGGCCAGCAAACACACATTCCAGACAGGTAGTGGATTTTCTATGAAAACCTTAAAACTTAAAATTATCCTTGAGGTGAGCACCATGTGCTGAATCACAGCCTTGAATGTCCCTCCCCCTTGTAGTCACTCCACAATGACCCCATTGTGTTAGTGCAATTTTAGAGTATGGAAAACCCCATATTTCCGGCTAGATCACTTGTCTATAATTTTGTCATCATTCGATACTTCCTGTATGGTAAGTTCCATGTAAGTGGAAGAAATATATTTTGAATTGTGCTTAAAATCTCCTCTATAGGGCTGGGCGGGGTGGGGGCTTAGCTGGTATTGTAAGCACAAGGGCCTGAGTCAGGTCTCCAGCACCCACGTAAAGATCAGCTATGGTGGCATGGTGACAAAGCAGAGATGGGAGGATCTCTGGGGCTCATTAGCCCACCAGTCTAGCATAACTGGTGAGCTCCAGGACAAATGAGACACTATGTTATCCATCTCCTTTGCGGTGTTCCTCAGATGACACCTGAGGTTTTCTGTGGGCCTTCACGCACATGTGTACACATGTACACATGCTCCTACACATATGAAAGCACACATACACACCAAAGTCTATGTAAAATTTAGAAAGTAGAATTATTGAGGAACCGTTTGTTTATTCTGAAGCTGGGTATTTTTCAGGAAGCAAGGCCACCACTTGGAGCTTAGTGTTCCTGACTAATCACTGATTCTCTGAACATAATGTCTACTGACACCTATAGAACTTCAACACATTTTGAAATCTAGGTCATATTGGCCTGCCCCATGCAGTGCTACAAAGACTCAGAGGACACCACCATTTTTTTTTTAAATAAGCAAGAGGATGACATGGTGTTATTAATGCTACAAGCCTAGAATGCATTTAGAATGAATCCTTAGAGGTTTCACTGGCAAGTCAACTATCCTGAGGCACAAAAGAATGCTTCTGTAGGGATCAAGGTTTATTGGCACCCTATACTGATAGAAATCTCAAATAGTGTTGGGGGTGGGGACTGGTGGTTGCAGGGTATGGAAAAATAGGAAGGCTGCCTTTTGTGTGCATGCTAAAGCCTGCCACTTAAGGGCATGTGCCTAATTATTTCTCTTTCATGCATGGGTGCCCTGTTTGCTGAAGGTAGTGTGAAAAGTTGCCAAGAGATAAAATCAAGTATTTATGAAAATCATTCTACTGTTCAGTTGTTTATGTCCCTGGCACTCCCCAAGATCTATCACTTGAATCTGAACAGCTGTTTACTGGTTCTTATAAATAGAAGTATTTAACTATGTCCTGAATACATTGTTGAGAAAATGTATATGATGTAGGATGCTTTTCTAGTGTTAGGAAAGAAGGAAAGGAAAGGAAATGTTATCATTTGACAACTAATGACACTTATTGTACAGCTGGGATAGTGTTATATTCTCTCAGTGCTGGTTATAAAGATTATAATTAACTGGGCAGTCTTTGGAGGCTTCTGACCAACTTAGAAGCATTTCCCATTCTCAGATTTCAGCTACTGCCCTCCCTAAGTGGGAGCTGGAAAAGCAGAATAGAAGACCTTTAAAGCCATACAATGTCTGGCCTGTCTTGGTTAACTGTGTTGCAATATAACTGACATTACAAGAGGTAGCAGGATAATTCATATCATAAACAATACAGTTCAACATTTTGTTTTCAGTAGGGAACAGTGTACCTTGCCAGCTGTACTTCTGGGCAGCTGTTTCCTCACTGAGTAGAGAGAATGATGACTAAATCAACGGCTGACCTGATAGCAGCATTAAAGGGCTGTCCTGCTATATCAGTTGATCAATGTAATAAAACCTCAAGCCTTTCGGTTCAGAAGGGTAAGATTAGGTATTCCTCTTTTCCTTCACAAAGGCTTTCAGCAACCTATCTCATAACTCCTAGCAGTGACACCAGCCTGGCTTACAAATGTATGATTGAATGTAAAGTCAAAGCTGTTAGCTCCCAGTTTTCCTTAGAAAGTAGTATTTAGTCCTGTCCCCGCTGTGAATAGTTGTTAAGGTAAGACAAAGTGAAGTCAGGATTCCACATATTTTTAGTGTAAGAAGGAGAAAGAATGAATAGGATCAGCCCTTGGATTCATAGTCTAATAAATTTGCTTAAACTCCTGTGGAATTTGCTCCTTCCATTTCTGAAATGGAGTTCCTATCTTGAATCATTTAGCCAGAGCACAGCCTACTTTGTAAGACTCACAGTCTTGAAAACTGGATGTGTTCTGAGGGCACCAGATGGCTTTGTGTTCAGCAATGTTTGGCAGGACCTGAAGGAAGATTTGCTGAATGAGGGTAATTTTAGAAGCCTCAATTTCGAGACCTATTTCTAACCAGTAACTAAGACTGCAAAATGCCAAGTGGTAGGCTGACCATGTTTTGCTCTAAGACCCAACTAACCCCTTTACTTCAAAAAGGTGAATTGGAAAGAAAAGAAAGAAACCATGAGAAATCATCACTTCCTTAAATCTGACTGGAGGTTGAGAGGTATCTGGGAAATTTCAATACCAGAGAATCTGGTCTTCTGGAAAACAATGGTTGGGGACTGGAAAAAAGAAAAGTTGGCTTGCTGATTATCTGTCCCTGTGAAGAAGGTCTCTGCCACTTGGCTTCCTTTGATGAGATTATAGACTTCAGGAACGTGTTCCCACCAGGGAGGTAGACCATGTTGAAGCAGCATCCTTTCAAGCAAGCAGGGAATACATTACTCAGTCTTGGGAAAGCATACTGTTGAGCTCTGTGGAATGGCGGAATCAGGTTTTCAACCTTGAGATCAGAGTTTTACTGCTAAACATTCTGAATCAGTGACTCTAAGATGAAGCTTGGGCTTATCTGAAGGAAACTGCACAAATTCCAGATAGGCAAATTTATTATAACATATGGTTCTTTTCCATGTACTTCATCCGCAGGACCCTAAACCATAATCATTTATTTTATTTGTGATTGCTGTAATTGCACTTCTCTCTGGTTCCTTCCCCTTCACTAGTTAACAATGTATTTAGCTTTCTATTGATGTGGATACCATAGTCGGACTAATAATTTGGTCTCCTTTCTTTCTAGGTGCTCCCAACTGTCACCCCATTCCTACATAACAGTTCACTCTCTCAGTTTAATGCCTTTAGAGGCAAGCAGGCTCAACTTAAAGAGAAAGTTCCAGTCCTGATTTATAGTCATTTAAATCTTCCTTAACATCCCTGAGTTGGTGGTAGGAGGTGTGCTTGTTGAGTAATCCTAAACGCTCTAGTACGTTGTCTTTAATTCATTGTATTCCTCATCCCTGAGTTTTCTGCTTATCCTACCATGAAAAATTATTCAAAGCCCAGTTTTAACTATACATTTCCTTAAACTGAAGACAACACAGATGAAGGGAGGAAAAAGAATTTAAAAAGCTCATACATTCATCCACAAACCTGTGTACAAATAAATAATGTCTTTTAGACACCATATGGTATCACTGGAATAAACCAAGGCCCATGGCATAGGTGTGTACAGGATTACTGAAAAAAGAGAGCTTAGTGAGAACTGAACCTTGACAAAGCCCTCCTACTAATGAATTGAATTCCTTAAAACCTTTGTCAAATTGAAGAACTCTTTCTGAATGAGCATGGAATGTTATCATCTAGTTCACAAATAGAGAACAGTTTCCTCTGATTCAAAGCTGTAGTCAGGCAAGCCTTAATCCTTCCTGCTGTTTGCTGATTCCAATTTATCCTTCCTGCTGCTCCACAGCTGTGCCATGAAGGGACGGCTCTGGAGAGTGCTGCAGTCCATGGTGTGTATGAGGCCTGGGAGTAGAGAGCAGAATGAATGGTGTGGAGATGAGGATGTCAGATATCTTTTTCCCATAGGGTTCTGTTACCCTTAGCAGCCTCTACCTAACATTCTAAGTGAAATAATTTGCTTAAAGGATGAAGCTTATCATTAAGAGAAACAAGTATTTTCCAAAAGGACAGTGGTGTTAAAAGTTGCAGGGTCATCTGGTAGATCTATTTTTGTTTTATTAATTTAAAAAATTTCATGTATATGAGTGCATTGCCTGAAAGTATGTAAGCGCACTCATGTCATGCAATGCCCACAGAAGAGGACATTGGATTCCCCTGGAACTGAAGTTATGGCTGGTTGTTGTCCACGGTGTAGGTGCTGGGAATCGAAACAAGGACCTCTGCAAAGGCAGCCGTGCTCTACAGCCCTATTTTTAGTTTTTTGAGAACTTTCCACACTGATTTCTGTAGTAGCCACACAAGTTTGTAACCTCACCAGCATGAGGGTTCTGCTTTCCCTGCTTCCTCACCAGCATGTGGTGTCGTTTGTGTTTTTGATCTCAGCCATTCTGACTGGAGTAAGATGAAATCTTAAAGTACTTTTAATTTATATTTCCCTAATTATTAAGATTGTTGGGCCTGGAGAGATGGCCCAGTGGTTAAGAACACTGGTGTTCTTGCAGAAGACCCGGGTTCAAATCCCAGCACCCATATGGCAGCTAACAACTGTCCGTAACTCCAGTCCCAGGGGATCCAACAGCCTCTTCTGACCTCCATGGGCACTACACAACACGGGTGCACTTACCTACATGCAGGCAATATATGTACACACATAAAATAAAAATAATAAATAAAAAAATTAAAAAAAGAATGTTAAACACTTTTATAGGTGCGTTGTAGCCATTTTTATTTCTTCTTTTGAGAACCATCTGTTCTTATCTGTAGCCCAGTTTTAATTGGATCATTTCATTTCTTTATTCTGTGCTTTGTATGTTCTTTGTATATTCTGGAAGTTAACCCTCTGTCAGATGTATAGTTGTCAAATATTTTCTCCCATTCTGTTGGCTTCTTAATAACTTGATTGACTATTTCCTTTGGTGTACAGAAGCCTTTTAATTTAGTGAAGTCCCACTTGTCAATTGTTGGCCTTAATTCCTGAATGGAATCCAATTTAGAAAGTCTTTATTTGCACCTATATTCTGTAGGGTACTACTGCCTATGTTTTCTTCTAACAGTTTCAGTGTATTAGATTTTACATCGAGGTCATCGAACCATTTGGAGTTTGTTTTTGTGCAGGGTGATAGATAAGGATCTAATTTCATTCTCTAGACCTGGACATCTAGTTTTCCCAGCACCATTTATTGAAGATCTACCATATGACCCAGTCATACCATTTCTGGGCATATGGGCAAAGGACTCGACATCCTACTACAGACGTACTTGCTTAGCCATGTGTGTTGTTGCTTTTCTTCAAAGGCTAGAAATCGAAACAACCTAAGTGTCCCTCAGTGGATGAATGAGTTATGAAAATGTGGTACATTTACACAATGTAGTTCTATTCAGTTGTTAAAAAATGAAATTGTGATGGATGGAACTAGAAAATGTTATTCTGAGTGAGGTAACCCAGACTCATAAACAAGTGATGCGTGTTCTCTCTCATTTGCTTCAAATCCTTAGATGTGAGTATATATTTTCACATAACAGGAGCCAGGAAAGTAAAAGGAACCATGTGGGGAGAGGAGAAGGCACTGTAGAAGAGTGGAACATAGGTTCTATCAAGTGAGAAATGGGGAAAATTGGGTGTACTTCAACTGGGGAGAGGGAAGTAGGGATATACAGGAGGAGAGAGGAAATAGAGCTAAATAATACCTAGGTGATGTGGAAAACCATAGGGAAATGTATTATTTCATAAATCTACTAACAAAAATCACAGTGCCCAACAAGGGAATCTTCCCTTTGAGTTGTTGGTCAGGGTAGTCCAAGAGACTCTCAAAACTACATAGGCTATTGCCAAGGCCCTCAGTTGCCTCCCAGAATTGAAGGTAAGACCCTATTGATGAAGACAGGACATAATTTGGACATAGGGTATGAAGCAGTTGAGTTGGAACTGATCTGGAATCTTTCTCCCATGGACTAGCTCTCATCAGAGGGTACTGTGTAAGCTACCAAGGGGGAAAAGCAATCAAAGATCCTACCCAGCTGTAAAGCATACAAACCAGAACAATGATAAGCACAGCAAATTTTTCTCTATTAGTGTAGCAGTGGCACTTTTATCTTAGGGATAATCATCAGCTGTCTGATTGGACTTAAGGACAGCTCGATAGGAGGGAATTCATGCATGTTACAGTCAACATGGCCAAGTGCACATGGTTGGAGAGGTCACAGACCCTAGAGAAGAACCTTCCACTGCCCCTTTCTAGAACCACATAATTTCTTGCTATATTCTAAATATTTATATTTATATTCAAAGACAAGTAGAGCTCTCACCACTCATCAAGGAAGCATCATTTTGCAATAAGTGGAGACTATTATTACATGGTTCCATAACTGTTCAAAATGCAGAGAATAAGTGACTTGGGGTGCACAGCCCTAGCTGATACATCTACAATGCAACCTGTACACCTGAGGCTCAGGGAACAGGAGATGGAAAGATTGTAAGAGCCAGAGGAACAGGATGCCCACTGCTAGATAATACGTCCTAGGCACGTTAGGGAAGCTGCATCCATGAAGTCTCCACAGTGTGGTAGCCTAACAAGATCTGCACAACGGCAAAACCAGCTGATAAGCTAAAGTTGATGGCGGAGTTTTCACCTCTAGATGAAGAACTACAGGCGATCAATTGATACTGAGGTAGGAGAATCAGTTTTCTACAGGGATTAGCTCTCTGATAGACTATCTAATCTGAAATGGTCAGCCATAAACACGAATACTACTAACTGGACTCAGTGTATATTTATATTTATAGCTGCATGTATGTATATGTAACAGTAATAATCAAGGAAGAGGAAAAGAAATTGAGGGGGAGTGGGGGCATGGAATAGCTGGAAAGGAACTGGGAGGGGCGAAAATGATTAAATGCTCATGAATGAAATTCTCAAAAAATAAAAACATGATTAAAAAACAGGTTGCATTTCTTTTGCTTATTTTATGATTTTGTGTTTTTCATAGAAGAAAGGGAAAAGTCAGACTAAAATTTATGACAGTAGGTCTCTAGCAAACCATATTTTCCTGTGTATATTCCCAATACCTTAGGGGAATAAAATAACACTTGGATTTTCTGAATGTTTGGAATAGTAATTTAAGGGTTGTGCATTTGGGTCACTGTTCTAGTTACATTTCTATTGCCATGGTAGAACCAATACCCAAACCAACTTGGGAAGGAAATGCTTTATTTCAGCATTTCAGCTTACAACTCCCAGCTTATAGGCTAACACTGAGGGAAGTCAGAGCAGGAACTGAAGGAGGGAACCTGGAGGTGGGAACTGAAGCAGAGGCCATGGTGGAATGCTGTTCACCTGCACACTTCCTCTGGCTTGTGCCCAGTCTATTTTTATACAACCCAGACCACCTAACCAGGGGTGACACCACTCAAAATGGGCTGGGCCATCCCACATCACTTAGCAACTAAGAAAACGCCTCACAGACATACCTACCGGTCAATTGGATGGAGGAAATTCATGAAGTGAGGTTCCATCTTCTCAGGTGTGTCAAGTTGACAACTGAAGCCAACCAGCACACATAACTAACTTTTCTTTTGCACCTCAGTGATACTTTGTCTGTTGACTTGGTGCCATTCTTAATATCAAGGTACTAGTTAGGATTTATTTAGTTAAGATTATAAGGTGCTTTTCCCTGTTACTTGCCTTTGAACACTGCTATTTAAGACTAACTCCTCTGATCAACCGAATTTAATTTGATGTCCCATCTGTCGATGATTGCTCCTTAAAGCAGATTCTCTTTCTACAGCATCTATTACCTTTCCCTGTCTTCCTTTATACTGATTCTACCCTACACCAGACTGTTGTTGGCATTTTCCTTCTAAGTTACCTGTGCAGGCTACATTCTGCCCTTCAAGTGAACTGTTCCAAAGATCGACTATTTGTACTGTTCCATACCAAAACAATTTTCAGTGGTGAGAGGCAATTAAAAGGAGGGAAAAGAGAAAAAGAAGGTTAGAAGGGGAAGAAGAAAAGGAAAAGGAGGTGAGAGAGATGTTTGCCACTGATACAGAAGAGAAATCAAGGAAATTTTCAACATTCAAAATAACAAATTACCAATGACAAGTCACATCAATGGGAAACTCTATTTCACAAAATAGTTGTGAATAACTGATAAATAGATAAATTAGATTCTTACTGCCAACATATACCAAAGTAACTTCCAGATTAATTTGAATGTGGAATGTAGAAAGCATTCTCAAAAATTCTTGAAAAATACAATAACTAGTTTAAGATGAGAAAACTCTTTCAAAATAAAAATAAAGCAAAAGAAGAAAGAATAATGTAAAAGATTAAGCTTAATGCCTCTTGTCTTGGTTACCCACCATAACTTAACAGTAAGATCCTGTTGCTGAAGACACCACATCCATGGGTTGTAGAGAAAGCAAGGAGGCATCAAACTGGTAGGGACATGGAACTTCACCTCTGCTGGCTAGCTTTCATAGTGCTATACATGCTACTGAATACCAAGTTAATCATTAAATATACTCAGCTATGAATCCTGTGTTCTTCAACATCAACTGGCCTGACAAGATGTGACCTACGGTGCAATAGTGCCATGAGTATTATGGGAGTAACCAATCATTTTCTAGTTGAATTCAAGGTCTTATTCATAAGGTGAAGTCCATACCTGGCATTAATATCAGACCTAATAATGTGTGGCTACATAAGCCACAAGCCATAGCAGAAAGCCTAACTATTTTTTCTGTTAAGTACATAGAGTATTAAAGTGGTCCCTAATGACTTACCATTATACACACAGATTACTGCAATCCAGGTCCTCTGCAAGAGCAGTCAGTGCCCTTAACCACTGAGCTATCTCTCCAGCCCCCCTAAATTAGGTTCTTACTACCAGAGAAACTTATGCAGAAGATGGTGATTAACACAGAAATCCACCACATCTTGCCAATATTCAGAGAAACTATGGAGTGATTATCCCTGAATTAGACACCCACATCAAACTTTTGCCTCGCAAGGATCAGGGATCATTGTAGATAAGATGGTGGAAAGATTGTAAGAGCCAGAGGTGGTGGATGACCAGGAAGAAACAGAGTTTTCTGGATAGCAAAGAAGTCACTTATATTAACTCACAGCAAGGGTGTCAGCATTGCACGAGTCCCACGTAAGCTAACGCCAGACAAAATCCCAGCACAGATGTGGGGAAGTGCGTGAGAAACCCCGATCCTATCAAGAAACTACTGGAAAGCAATGGCTGCTGGGAAGTGGAGAGTCTGCCTCTTTGAAGACTGTGACTCTTGGTTTATTAACCAGGTTCCAGTGGATAGATCTATACCAAAGGACATTTGGGGACACAAGTTTGACTCCATAGGCCTTAATATATATTTATATGTTACACATATTATATATATTAGTATACTGTATATGCTAATATATATCAGAGCACATGAAATTTGGCAGGGAGGGTAGTAAGGGGTGTGCAGATAGGGGAGGAGTCATAATTTTGATGAAAATATATTGCATGAAATTCACAAAAATCCAATCAAAATGTTCCTGATAAAAAATCAAGTCCAAACACAACTTATGATCAAAATTCAAAAGTAGTTGGCCATTTAGGAAAGAATATTTTTAAGATAAGTATAATTTTCTTTAAAATATATACAATTCAGCAAGAAAAATCACCAGCTGAAAACATTTGCAATGATTATGGAAGGGAAATTTATAAATGAATATAATGACTTTTAACATTAAAAAAGTGGTCATTGGTTGCTGATAAGGCTCGATGACTAAAGATGCTTGACACAAAGCCTGAGGATCTAAGTTGGATCCCACATGATAGAGAGAGAGAAATAACTCCTTCAGGTAATAGTCTCACCCTCACAAGCATGCTGTGACCTGTGCATGCCATCACACACACACACACACACACACACACACACACACACACACACACGTTAAATTTAAATAAAAATTTTAAAAAGTGACCAGAACTTCTGTGCTTCTTTTAATTTCTGTGTTCTTCCTTTGTATTATGGTTATAAAAATCACTAACCTTAAGATTCATGATTTTCCTAGATTATATTTTATTTTGCCTTTGCTATTTTAATTTAGTCAGTATTTATTTGAGTGCTTGCTCTGAGATATTCACACCAATTCAGTGCTTATCTTTGCCCTCCTTCCTGGACTGTAAGCTCCTTGAATGCAAGAATAATGCGCTGCCCGTTTTCCTAAATCCTGCAGCAGGGATGAATGCATGGGCCACAATTATCTAAACTAGAATGTCTGAGAGAAAGTAGAGAAGTTAGGGGGGATCTTTTGAAATTAACCAAAATAATTCTTAGATGTTTTCAAGATTGTATGTTGGATTGAACACAGCTTGAAGGCAAGAGCAGAGGGCTTCTTAAGAAAGACAAATGAGGGTCCACATTCTGACAGTAACAACCATCCTGAGGTTTGTAATTCTTATATATAAAACAGACATACTCATTTTTTTCTTTCAAGACATCAAGCAGATTAAAGACCCATATTGGCATGTGATCAGCATAGTGATTCCATTTTCTTCCTCATGTTTACGTTTTTTGCTTTTCTGAAATCTCTTATGCTTTCCATCTTGTAGTGAAGTGCTCCCATGTGTGAAAACATTTTGTAACACTGGATGATTTTTTTTTGTCTTTTTGAGACAGGGTCTCCCTGTAGCCCCAGCTGTCCTGGAACTCAATATGTAGACCAGGCTGGCCTCAAACTCACAGAGATCCTCCTGCCTCTGCCTCCCAAGTACTGGGATTAAAGGCATGTGCCACCACGCCTGGCCTAATTGGATGATTTTTAATAACATAATTGTTATTAAATTTAAAATATATTTAAGTGTAAGTTGTTTCCTATGGCTCTGTTGATAAATTCAAGTGATGCTTAGATGAGAAGACTCAGAACAGAGCAACAGAGGTAAGAAAAGAGAACAAAACTAGATGTAAAAATCAGTTTCAAAAATTTAAATGCACTGGAACCATCTAATAGAAAGTCACGGATTCTAATCTGGCAAAGTGAGTTTGAAACTCAGCTTTGCTTCCAACTCCATCCAACCTTGGGAAAGTCACTGAGACTTGGTTTCTCCACCTGTTGGACTGGGACTGACAACATTGCCACAGCAGGGCCCTCAAACCAGCCAAAGAGATAGGTAAATAAAAGCATATGGCACATAGTTAACATCTGATGATGTGTTTTTTTCCTTTCTCTCAGACTTAATAGTAAGCCTGATTCATGATAATTCCTCTGGGTATTCAGATGTTTAAGAGGCATGAATGTGGTTTCTCAATTTCCCCACCACCTGACATTGAGTGACCCTGGAGGAGGTCCTACATTTTACAATACATTCAGGCTTGATTCCCATGTTTTAAAAATGATTTTTGGATCCCTGCATGCCTTATGACCAACACATGTAAATCTCTGTGTGTATGCAGTGAATCATCGCAGCTGTTTTTGAAGATGCATAGCCATCATTTTGCTCTTGGAAGGCTGAGAACGTTGTGTACCAGTGTCTTTATTTTCCAGGGTGTTGTTTGTTGTTATCACTGCTTGCTTTGTAAATTTTTTGAGCTGTAAACGTAGTACTATGTATTCCTGGGAAGTTTTTTTCCTACTGAGAGTATTTAAATTAAATGCCTTTTTAATAGTCTGGGAGGGAAGATGCTGGCAATAAAACAAAGCATGTTAAATTTTAAAAATCAGCAGGACATTTACAGCAATTATATAGGGATGCTATTAGTGATTAAATGTAGCATTCCAAAATAATGTGTCTAAAATGGAAAAATGCTGATCTTTATAACAAAGCGATTTTTCTAGTTCTTTTTGTTTTTCACAAGAGTGCTCATGTTTCAGGAGGAATGAAGCATGACCTACTGCGTTTGTGCCAGTTTATCTTGAGTAATAGGATGCAAAGAAATGCTTACATTGCTACTTTGTCACTCAAATTGTTATTAAGGACTATGACTCTGGCTTCCTTTAGGTTTTCTTCAGCTATGGTTTTGAGTAAAAAGGAGCTCGCACCCATTTTCTCCAATCATAACTCTAACATTTTTCTTTCCTTCCTAGGCTGTAGATAGAGAGCTCACATTCCTTTTCCTGTGTGTCTTGGCTCATAATTTTATCTTTTTTGGGGAAAAAATAAGAAATTACCTGACCTGTTTACATGTTGGGTTTGTTTCTGTTTAGGAAAATATAATATTTGCTTTGAGTCTATTATGCACATTTATGTGATCTCCAGAATTTCTGTCAGTTAATTATGTCACTTTATTGATATAGGCTCCAGTGTCTTCATTTCAGAGCTAAGGAAGAGGGGCCAAGAGTTTTCATAAATTATTCTACATACAGATTTCGTGAGGAAATGAGTTGAAATTATAACCTCGGTTTACTATGTGTAAACACAAACTCCTAATCCAGTAGACTGCTAAAATTTTTGTTAAAATTGTTAGATTTACTATAGCTCTTAGTTAAATATCTATTTTTATATTTAAAACATTATGTAAGGGTAATGATTTATCCTTTTTATATCAAAGTAGTTGACCGGGCAGACTTTGAGAGAGAGAGATGAAACTTAATCTTTTAAATATGAATATGTTATAATAATAATAATAATAATAATTATTATTATTATTAGGTTTTTTAAGACAAGGTCTCCCTGTAGCCCCAGCTGGCCTGGAACTCACTATGGAGATCAGACTGGACTCGATCTCACAGAGATCCACAGGCATCTGCCTCCCAAGTGCTGGGATTAAGGGTGTGAGCCACCACACCTGGCTGAATATGTTATTCTTTAAGTACTGTCTCATAAACATATAGTACTGAATCAAGAATGAAAGAGGGAGAGGGAGAGGGAGAGGGAGAGGGAGAGGGAGAAGGGGAGGGAGGGAGGGAGGGAGAGAGAGAGAGAGAGGGAGGAAGCTAGAAATAAAAATTTGACATTAGTGATTTTGTAACTTTAGACCAAAGCACTTAAAGTCTGGGCTCCTATTTGACCTATTGTCTGCCCTCTTGGTGGTTAGCTAAGGGCAGTTTGAGTAAGCACTTGAGAGGTTGTGCTCTCAGTAAGACAGAGGCAAGATGTCAAAGAGCTAGAGCCTTTAGAAGATATGGACAGGATACAGCCAAAGTTCTTAAACGTTTTCTAAAACAGATTCTCAAATTTGGGTGTGGACCAGTGTTCCTCGACAGGAAACAAAGAATAGAGGCCTATGGAGTTAGAACCTGAGCGAGCGTTTTACAAAATTTTTAAATTATGTGTGTCTGTGTGTGGTTATGTGCATGAGTGTAGGTGGTTGTAGAGGCCAGAAACATTGAGTCCTTGGGATATGGAGTTAGAGACAGTTCCTAGCTGCCCAACCAGGTGCTGGGAACCAAACTCAGGTCCTCTGGAAGAGACGTACTCTTAACTGTCGAGCCAGCACTTATGAGGCCTTTTTATTAAATGAGTTCTGAAGAATATTTTGATAGACTCCCAAGTTTGAGAAGACTAGCCTAAATGATATACTGAAATTTCCATCTCATTCAGAAATAAGGACTATAGAAATGATATGTCTTCTCTGTAATTTAAAATTAATTTTAACTTGAATTAAACTATTTAGAAATGTTTATTTTGCAATTATTTGACTTGTCAAATACTTCTACACAATGAAACATCCCTAAGAGGATCATGTCTTGCCCTTCCCTCACAGGTGCAGACAAGTAGGTTCAGGACATCTGAGACTTCTCAAATTTGGCTTTTCCTGTGGGAAACAAGGGGGACAGAAAGGTTATGAATCCCATCCCTTCCTCAGGGCATGCTTACAAATATTTTGGAACCTAAGAGTCAGGTGCCAATTTCACCTGTGGGCAGGAAGTACACACCTGTTAGCTACATGGGTTTTAAAAACAGTCTGTAGTTGGCCAGATTACAAGGAACACTTGTTATAGCATCAGAAAAGGAAATGGACTTACGACAGACTTATGCTGGAGTAATCCTTATTAAGGAGCATTTAGGAAACTGGGCATTTGAGGAGAGCAGGAAACTACGAAAAGATTAACTCCCACTTACCTTTGTGAAGCCAACAATTATTCCTAAATTGAGTTGGGATTAACTAAAGCAATCAGTTGTAATAGAGTTGATATCTGGAAAAGGAGGAAGTTTAAGTCATTCAGAGATAAACCTCTTATTATACAGTTCCTTTCCCTTGACCATCTTTATACTTCTACCCCACCTCTCCCTTTAGACTTATAGTGGTAGACTGAGGAAGGAGTGACTTTGGAAGTGCTCCTTAACCAGGCTTTTGATTGCATAGCCCAAGGCTCATGGCTTTCTCATCAACAGGCTTTCCTGCTTTGTTATTAGGATACTGGCAAAGGAGCCTCATTCTCATGAACTGACCCGTGACTCTAGCAGGTCATCTCTGATGGAGGCTTGCTTTTTTTCTGCAGAGGCTTTGAAATTCTCAGATGTTTAAGTAAGATGCAAATATGGACAAACTCTTTTACTGCTTCTCTTTCTTGACAACTGGAAGAAACTGGAGTCTATCCTATGTCCTTCATACACTGGAATTTACCTTTCACAACTTCAATTGCAGAAAGAACTGTTTTACGAGAGCAATAGTTCATTTTCTCTGAATGTTACTGCAGTTTGGAGAGAATAAGTCTTTTTTCTCCTTCCTTTATATTTCCCCTTCACTTATGCTTAAAAACATGTAATTGGACCAGGGCTTCACAGTGTAATCTTGCCCAAAGGCTAAGCTTGTGTCTAATGACACACAGTTGTTCTTTAGAGAGGCAGTCCCACACTCATTATCTCTAAATTAGCTCCCTTTTCTTCCTTGCTTTAGTATTCATCCACCTCCTCCTTTAACATTTGAATTTTTCCAAGTGAACCATGACAAAATGTGTCTTTGTGAGGGTGTGTTATCTGTGCAAAAGTGCATCTGTGTGAACATATCCCTTGCCCGTGCTGCTTGCTTACATTGTGTTTATTTAAGCCAAGGCAGTGGAAAATTGACAACCGTCTTTGGCATTGATTGCTTCACAATGATTCCACCTCAATCTGTGAGGAAAATGAAGGTGAGAGCGGGGGAAAACTGAAAGGCAGTTTCAGGGTTTCCCTTGTCAAGGCGGACACAGCTGCTGGAGAGAGGAAAAGAGCCTGACTGCCTGCTTTCCTTCCTTCCTTCCTTTCTTCCTTCCTTCCTTCCTTCCTTCCTTCCTTCCTTCCTTCCTTCCTCCCTCCCTCCCTCCCTCCCTCTTTCTTTCTTTCTTTCTTTCTTTCTTTCTTTCTTTCTTTCTTTCTTTCTGAGGTAAGGTCTTGCTACATATTCCAGTTTGGCTTCAAAATGATAATCCCTCTGCCTCAGCATCCTACATACTGGGAGGATTAGTTAAGAGCTCCCAAATACTTTTGTCATTTTTGGCCTTAGAGACCCAAGAACATTTTGACTTTTAGCCAAGAACTTGGCTACTTTTCTTTGTGGTCTTTTTTACCCCAACTGCCTGCCCAATTTCTACCTCCTATTCTTATCGCACCATCCTCTGAAGAGGTTACCCAAATTGCTGATAGAGAAATGGGACACAGACTTCTCTGGCTTCTTCCATGCTGAACAGGGACATAGGGTGAGGCAGTTGGAGTACCCCTTCCATGGGTCTATCTAAAAGACTCCCAAATTGCATAATTCCTATCTGTAGGGAGAAAAGAAAATCCTTGACTGGTAAATAGGGGATGTGAAGGAGAATTAAAGGCAAAAGTAGTTAGCATTACAGGTGCTAGACAGGAAACCTGAAAAAAGAGCAGGACAAATTTCAAAAGTTCATATCAGAGTCCATTGGAATTTCGTGACAAGGGCTTCCAAAAGCACCCCTCTATTGGGTTCCTCCTCCTTTTCCTTTTGTCTGCCAAGGCTGGACTCCAGAGTGATGGATTCAGGATTTGCTTTCAGATATTTTGATAGCTATCGGAGTTGTTAGAATCAGTGTCAGTTCCCTCCCAAAGGCTTCTAGATAGGGGGAGAAAACAAATTTATCCATCATTTTAGAACAATAGTGGGTTGTCTCCCTTAGTTACAGGTGGGCACTACAGTATTGCAGACCAAGAGTTGAAGTCTTACATCTGAGCAGCATTTTCTTAGGAACAAAATCATCAATGAGAAATAAAAAACATTTAATATGGATTTAAGCCTAATATCTGGAAAGTGTAATCCCTTGAACTCTTACAGAAGTATACTGATGACTTTACTCTTTGGTTATACTTTCCTTTTGGGTGTTGAAGACCGTACAGTTGGCCCAAATAAATCAATTTGTTTTTACACTTAAGGTTATTTGAGGATCTGCTCCTCAGGGGTCACATGGGCTTGGGAGGAGCTCCTGGCTCCTTTCTTTTACCAGTTCTACCTATGTGAAGATAAGTCAAAGGTCCTGCTTGACCATGTCTGGCTTCATTTGGAAGCATGGATGAGATGATTCTTCTGAGCTGACTCTCCTTTTTGTAGACTGGACACTGGTTCAAGTCCACCTCATGAGATCTCCATGGCCTTCATGAACAAGAGGACAGGTGACTCACCACAGTTACAAGACATTTTGAGAGATGTTCCATAGTCCCCTGGAACTTAGTCAACTTTGGAGGGCAAGGGGCAAAAACTGTCCTTTACATCCCTCTGACCACATCAGTATAGGTCTCAAAGTATGACTGTTAAACATCCAATAAGGTTAGTTCTACCAGTCTGGTACTTTTAATTACCATGTGCTATGTAGCTAAAGCTTGAATAAAAAAACAAATATTTTCAGATAAACCTTGACTAGATATATATTTTATTTCCTAAACTAGTTGACTAAACTATGACCATAGAAATTTTAAGATTATGTGTATATTATTTTTGTCTCATCCCTTATATATCATAACAAACCTACACAGACCTTCATCACTTGCTTAGGCTTTCTCATTTTTTCTATTTTGGAAAATATCTCCATTCCCATATCCTTTTAATATCTTCTACATTCTCATTTTCTTTTTTTTTAAAAATAATTATGAGACATAAAAGCATTAACAAATAAAATTTCCACCTGTTGTGAGAATTCTTTCCCTGGGGATGCTAAGCAATGCTTATTCCCTTTCAAGGTTCTAATGTGAAGCCAATGTTTCATTAAAGTTTTACTGGGGAACCAATGAATATACTGAGCTTACTTACCAAGATAACTGAGGGGTTGCTGAGGTGTATGTATGACCTGAGGGTATGCACAGTGGAAAGCCTTTACCCAGCATGGGTCATGCCTTCTCTTCCTAGCCTTCCCCAGATTGTATACTTTAGCCCTCCCCAAGTCCAGGAGACCATGTGTGATTAGGGCCAAACTACATACAGTTGGCTGGGAAGAGTGGCTGGATACTCCAGTGAGGGTCCAATGACCCTGCTTGGCCCTCCTTTAGTGAATGAGCACAACCATCAACAAGCCCAATTGTGACAATGTTTAGCAATCAGGCACTGCTGAAGTCGTGATGATGGTAGTTATTTCATGCAGTAGAGACTGCTGTACAGTATCATCTTATTAAAGGATATGGGATCAAAAGGATTTGGTGCTAGGATCCACATATGAGGGAGAACATATGTCGTTTGTTTTTCTGAGTCTATGTTACTTCACTTAGTATAACAGTTTCTAGATCCATCCATTTATCTGCATATTTCATTATTTCATCTTTCTTTACTGCTGAATAGAACTCCATTGTGTAAATATATCAATTTTTTGTTAGCCACTCGTCAGTTGAGGGGTATTTAAGTTGTTTCCATCTCTTAGCTATTGTGAAAAGAGTTATTAAGACAAGTATATAAAGACTCTAGAAAGACAAGAACAAACCAAACCCAAACCTAGTAGAGGAGAAGAAATAATAAAAATCAGAACCAAAATTAATGAAATAGAAACAAAGAAAACAATACAAAGAAACAAAGAATCTAAGAGCTGGTTCTTTGAAAAGTTATACAAGAGAGAAAGACCCTTAGCCCAGTTAACTGAAAGAAAGATAGAGGAAATCCAAATTAACAAAATCAGAGATGAAAGGGGAAACATAACAAAAGATACCAAAAATTCCAGAGCACTATAAAGGAATGCTTTAAAAACCTATGTTCTATGAAATTTGAAAATGTCTAAGAAATGACACAATTTGTAAATTACATATTAAACAACACACTCCTGAATGATGAATGGGTCATAGAAAAAATTAAGAAATAAATAAAAGTATTCCTGCAAGTAAATGAAAATGATAGAACAACAGAACAAAAGTTAACACAAGATAAACCAAGATGAGATCAACAGCTTAAACATACCCATAATAAATAAAAAAATTTGAAACAGGAATACAAAACCTTCCAACTAGGAAAAACTCAGGCTCATATGGATTCACAGCAGGAATCAACCAGACATTCAAAGAAGAGCTACAACCAATACTTCTTAAATTATTAAAAAATGTAGAGGGAAAACTCCCAAATGCCTATGAAGCCAGTATTATTGTATTTCCAGAACCAGGTAAAGATACAACAAAATAAAACTATAGGCCCGTATCTTAATGAACATAGTTGCAAAGTTTCTCAACAAAATATTCACAAACATGATACAGACACACATCAAGATGATGTGTGTCTTTTTGACCACCATGACCAAGTTGGCTTTATTCTAGAGATGCAGATTTAGTTCAATATATGTGACTTGATAAATGGCATAAATCATATAAATGCACTTAAAGACAAAAACCATATGGTCATCTCAATAGATACAGAAAAGGTCATTGACAAAATCCAACATGCATTCGTGTTAAAAGTCCTAGAAAAATTGGACTGGAGAGAATATAATTCAAGACAAAGCTATATACAACAAACCTACAACCATCAGGAACTAGACAAGGCTGTCCACTATCTCCACTACTTTTCAATATAATGTTGAAGCTCTTGCTGGAGCAGTAAGACAAGAGGAAATGAAAGGAGTACTAACTGAAAAAGAAGAGGTCAAATTATCGCTATTTGAAGATGTATATCATACATAAGAGATTGCAAAAATTCCACCAGAAAAATGTTAGAAATTATTAATAATTTTGGTAAAATGACAGGTTACAAAATCAACTTACAAAGATCAGTGGCTTTTTTATATACCAACAACAAGCATTCAGGAAAAGCGTGCAAGGGAAACTTCTCATTCACAGTACCCTCAAAAATATAAAATGCCCAAGAATAAACCTAACCAAAGCCATTACAGATCTCTACGATGAAAATTTTAAGTCTTTAAAAGAAAGAGATTGAGGGAGACACCCGGAGATGGAAGGATCTACCATACTCATGGATTGATAGAATTAATATGTGAAAATGACCATCTTACCAAAAGCAATCTCTAGATTCAATGCAATGCCAATCAAAATACCCACTACATTCTTCACAGAGTTAGAAAAAATTATTTAAATTTATATGGAATCACAGAGGACCTCCCTGATAGCCAAAGCAATCTTGGGCAAAAAGCAATGCTGGAGGGAAATCACCATATCAGATCTCAGACTATATTATAGAACTTTATCCATAAAAGCAGAATGATACTGGAACAAAAACAGACACGTAGATCAATGGAACACAATAGAAGCCCCAAACATTAGTACGTGCAATTTCAGCCACCTAATATTTGACAAGGATGCCAAGAACACACGATATAGGAAAGTCAGCATCTTCAACAAATGGTTCTAGCAAAACTGGATCTCCATCTGTAGAAGAATGACATTGGATCCTTATCTTTCACCCTGCACAAAATTCAACTCCAAAGGGATGATGGAACTCAGTATAAAACCAGAAACATAGGCACTGCCCTACAGTATATAAGTGTAGGACAGGACCTTCTAAATTGGACATCCATTGCTCAGGAATTAAGGTAAAAAAAATCAATAAATGTGACCTCATTAAATTGAAAAACTTCTGTACATCAAAATAAACAACCAAGGAAGTGAAGAGGAAGCCCACTGAATGGAAGAAAATCTTCGTCTGCTATTCATCTGACAGAGGATTAGTATCCCAACTATAAAAAGAACTCAAAAACAAAGAAACAAGAAAATAAATTAATGAAAAAAAAAGACAGGCTAAGGACTTGAGCAGAAAATTCTTAAAGAAATAAAAATGGCTGAGAAACACCTTAAATGCTCAACATGCTTATTAATTAGAGAAATGCAGATAAAAACCACTTTATGATTCCATCTTACCCCAGTGAGACTGGCTAAGTTCAAGAGAACAAAGGATACCAAATGCTGATGAGATGTGGAGAAAGGGAAATGTTCATTCACTGCTGGTGGGATTGCAAACTCATGCAACTCCTATGGAAAGCAGTGTGGAGAATTCTTAAAAACTAAAATAGAATCATATTATATACCACTCCTTGGCCCAAAGGACTCATCCTGCTGTGGAGATACCTGTATATTCATGTTTGCTCCTGCTGTTTTCACAATAGCTAAGAAATAGAAACAACCTAAATGTCCTTCAACTGATTTATGAATAATGAAAATGTGATATATTTATACAATGGAGTTCTATTCAGCTGTAAGAAAAATGAAATTATGACATTTGCGGGTAAATAAATGGAACTAGAAACTGTTACACTAAGTGAAGTAACAGACTCAGAAAAGCAAGCAATGTACATTCCCCTTCATCTGCATTTCTTAGCACCAATCCCTTATATGTCAGTATATATTCTGATGTAACAGCAAGAGACAGGAAAATGGAAACGAAACACCCAGGTAAAGGGAAAGAAAGATACTGAAAGAGGGAGAGAGTAAGGAACAGATGTTACCAGGGCGGTGGTGGGGAAAGTGGGGATGTTTTGCTTTGAGGGGAGAAGGGAGGGACCATGGGGGTGGGGATGTGGGAACTCAGGAGAGGGAGGATGTTGGGAGGTGCATGTTGTCAGTGGGAGGGTGGGGAAAATGGGGGCACTTGGACTGGGGAGGGAGGAGTGAGGTTGGAAGGGGAGAGAGAAAGGAGTGGGGCTTGGGTGACATAGGAAGTCTGAGGAAGTTTATTGGCTCTGTAACCCCCTGAGAAATACACATATGGTTACTGAACATTAGCGATTGTGTGTATCTGCGGGCTGTATGGCAAGGAGCATGGTGCCAGATAGTAACGCCTTCCCTCAATTTGTTGGTCAAAGTAGTCCAAGAGCCTTCCTAAATAACACAAGCTATTGCTTGAGCCCTTGGCTATCTCCTGAACCTGAAGGTAAGAGACAGTTCCTTGAGGATGGACCTGGGGACCTGTAACTTTTCTCTATTCCAAGATGGAAAGCTCCTCAAGTTGATCCTGCCCTGTCCTTATGAGAAAGATCAAATTTAAATCTGCCTACTGCCCATACAGTAGTTATTTGTAGTCATAAAAGAATTCATTCTTTGCTAAAAGAATAGTGCCACAGTCCAGATTCTTTGTGAAAGAAACAAACGTATCTGTCTTTGTTTGGGAAGAGATTTGTTAGTTGGGAGTGTGAAAGGAGAGCAGGGAAATGTTGGGTTGTTTCATCATGTGTCTTAAAAAGTTCAACGTAGTGCTTTCAGCATAACCATTTGTTATTTAGACTGAAACTAATATTTATCCTTGAAAGGAAATTCAACCCATACGTATCTGCCTCAGCAGATTTGTTGGCTTTTTATTGGCAGAAATCAGGAAGTTACTTTTGGAAACATTGCAAAAGGCCTAAAGATCAGTAAATTTTTATCTTGGCAGATGTGGCTTCCAACCTGAAAGGTGGGACATAGGCTCTAGATAGTAACAGAAGAAGGATAAATGTTCTCAGAGCCTTCCAAGTCAAGAATGGCAGAGAAGATGGATCAAGTTCTAAGAACTACTGATTGTTTCATTTTGTTCCAAAGACAATGTAATATGTTCCTGAATGTGGGTATCACATGTGTAGGTGTTGGCACATGTTGTTGAAGACATGCCAACTATAGATGAGAAAGTGTGAAAAGGAAATAAAATATTTTAATGGCACTTTTGATTTTGATTATTTGTGCCCTTCAAAACAAAATTATGAATACAGGCTATTTTACCAAGGAGACTTAATACTTTATATATTTTTATATAAAATAGAGAAGCATTAAAGAAGAGATGTTTTGTACCATTTTGAAAAATGAATGAAGAAAATTATTCTATACACTATTGTAGACTGATTACTTCAAATAAAGAGATTGCCTCACATAATATTTCCACTGCTGCTTCTTATCCAATGTGAAGACTGGATAGTCCAAACTTATCTGATTTTTCTATTGTAGCCTAACATTTATCCACGAGAGAATTATCTCTTCAGATTGACTGTCCTTTGTCTAAATAAGAGCTCCCAGGAGTGGTGGGGAATATTGAAAATTAAATTATACAGGTATGGGACCACATGGGAAACTTAGTGTGAAGAAACAGGCCCCCAAGTTGGTAACTCTCAGAAGGTGGTGTGGGCTGGGTTGAAGTCCTGGATGGGATGAAGTCAGAAGAAAGGTTCCTAGTTTCATAAAAACTCAAGTAAAGGGCCGGTGCTTTTTAGGTTGAAACTTATCTATGATTTTTCTTCATGAGATCCTGACTTGATCTGAAGTTCCCAGGATAGTTCCCTACCCTAGATCAAGTAACAATGTTATAAAACTTGTGTTTATGCTACAGATAATCTTCAGGCAGGAATTCTTATAGTGTGCTTTCCCACACCAGCATCTCTGTCCTATCTGAACAGTTGCTACAAATGCAACACTCAAGCTTAATCTAGAAGCTTCTCACTCATGAACTCTGGGACTGTATTCAACAATCTCTGTCTTAACAACATATCCAGTGCATACTGGCTTAACAGTCCTCACTGTGATGCAGTAATCACCTACAGGCTTTTATGTTATATGGTTCTGTACAATGTACCCATACATAGCCACATATTTTAAAGAGATGTACAAATTTTTCCTCCTGGGAGTCTCAACTTCTGACCCCCTGGGCAGCTTCATCAGTTTAGCTTTTAAACAGTGGCCTTTCCTGAGGTTTGGTTAGGATGCTTGGACCCTACTAACTCCACTTCTCCCTAAAGGAGACTAGCTAGATTCAAGTAACTTGAATGAAAAAGGTACCTGATGGTCTGTTTCTGGAATGTTCCGAATCAAAAGTCCATTGCAATCCTGTGACTTCTGCTGTACTTTCTTGGATGTTTGATGTAAATTTTGATCTTACTGAGTCAGATAAGAAAGGATTCAGATTTCTGAGAGCCCAGTCCTTTGGAGGAAATTCTTACCCTTTATTCTGATATTGTATACTAACTGATCTGGCATGATTTAAAAACTACAATCTTTGCCAGATGTGGTGGTGCACACCTTTAATCCCAGCACTCAGGAGGCAGAGGCAGGGGGATCTCTGTAAGTTCAAGGCCAGCCTTGTCTACATAGTGAGTTCCAGGACAGCTGGGGCTACAGGGAGACCCTGTCTCAAAAAGACCAAAAAAAAAAAAAAAAAAAAAAAACCACCCCCAAAACCTACAATCTTAAATTTTTCTTTCAGTTAAATTTAACTGAAATTTCCTCTTCTCTACTAACCTGAAGTAATGGAGTGGCACTCGGTCTTCTGTTATAGTATATGTTATTTGAATCTATGTATGTATGTAAAAGTCACTCATCAGAAGAGACACATGATCATCCTTGGTCCTATCTGCCACTATAGAGTCAGTCTTGACTTTGACCTTGATGTTTTCTTCAAAAATCTCTCCAGGCAATGTAATTCTTTTGGGCCACCTGGATCTTTGTCCTTAATGTTAAAAAAATTCTATCATTATGTTATGTGTATGAGAGCCGTATTGCCTGCATGTGTGTAGGTGCACCCGTGTCATGCAATGCCCATGGAGGTCAGAAGAGGGTGTTGGATTCCCCTGGAACTGGAGTCAAGAATGGTTGTTAGCCACCATGTAGGTGTTGGGAATAGAATTTGGGTCCTCTGCAAGAGCAGCAAGTACTCTTAACCGCTGAGCCTTCTCTAGAGGCCCATGTCCTCAGTCTTATATAGTCATGTGGCTGTATGCCATCTCTGAGTCCCAGCATCCTCTTGTTGCTCCTAGCCTGGGCTTGTCTCCAGTTTTCTGAGCCCCAATTTGGCTTTCCATTCACTCACAAAAGAAGCATCTCTTTTCAAAACTATAACCTGAGCAACAGGTGCCAAATGATACTGACATGAGATGACCACCTGGCAAAGGACTAACATCCTGCTGGGAATCGGACCAAATCCTACCAATAGGCAGCTTAGGTAAAATCCAGTTAGTGGATGTTTAGATAGAGATATACTCAAAGAGAGACAAGTTCCAAAGATTGTTTGAATACATGCTGGGAAATTTTCTACTGTACTGTATGCTCAAAGAATTGATTGCTGAATGCTTTGTGTGTTAAGTTGCTATATTTGGATCTAAAATGTCTCTTAAAGGTCCATGTGTTAAACGTCTGGTCTTTAAGGTGGCACTATTGGAAGGTGGTGGAAACTTTTGGAAGTAGGCCCTAGTGTTACATCTTCAGATCCTTGGGCGTGAGCCTTGCAAAGGGATGGTGGGACTCCAATCCCTTTCTCTCTCAGTCCTGGTTATTAGATATGACTTTGCTCTACCATGTGCTTCCTGCCATCATCATTTGGTATACCTACCAGATGCTCAAAAGAAATGAGAGCAACTGATCACGAGCTCAAAACTGTGAGTTAACCCTTTTCTAATTTAATTATTTCAAGTATTTGTTATAGTAACATGAAGCTGACCAACACATAGGCACGTATATGTTATCTTTTCTCAACTCAGCGAACTAGGGATTATTATGATTCCTAGTTTGTAAGGTTAGTAAAGTGGAGTTTACAGAGATTAGGTGAATCATAATCAAAGAGCGAGAGAAGCAAGACCTGTGTTTAAACTTCAGACCTTTCGTCTATCCGTCCTGTGCTATTAACTACTACATCATTGGTTCTCAGTCTATGAAACCCAGCATTCCCAACCCCTTCAAATACGTATCTAAAAGACTCCTTTGCTGTCATTAAGATGTGCAGATAATGCCACTCACATGCTACAAAAACTTAAGAATTCAAATAGTGAAATAATCATTGATCACCAATATAAAGGAGCAAACTATTGATAGGCAAAACAGCATGAATGAATCTCAGAAACATGATGTTGTGTAAATTCAGACACAAAAAAAGAATACAAGAGCAGGAAAAATGGATCAGTGGGATTAGACATTAGAACACTGGTTGCCTTTGAGACTAGAGAAGAGAAAGGATGTACAACACAGGGACGTCAAGCTAACAGACTGACAGGAGTGAGCTGTGTCTTGATGTGATGGTGACTACATGGATGTACATATTTGTCAAAGCTTATTACAATATACATTTAAGAACTTCATTTTACTGTTTATAATTATAACATAATTAATATTTACATATAGGAGAAACAAATGCTTCAACACATGCATGCTTGAAGACATAATAAGCTAGTTAGATTCTTGCTTGTGTTACTAATAAATATGGATTTTCAATTTTGAATTGAATATTGTTAAAACAAAATATCACATCCTGAATAAATTTTACACACTCAGGGACTCAATTAGAATCCGGCAGTTGCAAACGAAGACAGATATGAAATGTTGCAGAGTAGTACCCATATAGTGTGATTGTTGATAGAATGATAGAAAATCTAAAAAAAAACCACTTTCCTTAATTTTCACAGCCATTTTAATTCTAGACTATTTACTGAATAAACTCTGCAAAAGATATTTGTTTTTATATATAAAGAATTGAGATTATAGCCCTAGACTTTTAAAAACTCTGTTTTATAGAATGTTCCTTTTGTTGTTTAGAAATATCCATATTGGGACATCTTACTAGGCCCTTGTCTGTCAAATGTTTGAAGTCCTCTGCTAGATCTTTGTGACAAATCCCAGCTGCACACATGTCCCTGACTCCACAGGGGTAGACTGCCTCTGGGTTGAGAAGAACTTGGCAGTCTGCCCGACAGAAGTCAGTGTGTTGTCATCTACTTAGAATCCTAACAGTACTTCTATCTTAGAGATTTAAATTGGGTAGTGGTTAGTCTACTTGTCTATGTCTTTTCTAACTTATAAAGTCCTTGAGTTAGAAGATGTTTTTACCTTGAGCCCCAGACAATTTAGGTGTTTGTTGAAAATGCTCATTAATTGAATAATGAAATTATGAGTGAAAGCATCAGATCTCTGAGTCCATATGATACAGAGGATGGAATTTGCTTATATCTTATTACTCAACACACATAAGTATGATTTATAGTTGGGTTTTATTGGATTAAAAGAAACTGATTTAGAAACAATTAAGTCAATTGGATTTTTTAAACATGATGTTAAGCAGGTAGTAAGTAGATATATTTTGCATGCAGACCTTATTTACTTTTATGGAAAATTAAGAAATGGTTAAATGCTGTATTGGTTTTTAAGTTCAAACCATTTCACTATTGTGGAGCAAACCCCACCCCAGAGGAAAAGGTTATACAAGAAATATATATTTACTTGAAAAGACAAATGTGATTCTTAAGACACTTCTTTACACACAGTCTGTTGTACCCAGATGGAAGCTCCTTCACCTCCACAGCTGAGCTCTTGCCTAGGCAGCACTATGGCTGGTAATGGCATGGACGTGAGGCGAGTGGGTTCTAAAGTGACCTTGCCTGATGTTTAAGCCCTCTCAGCTGCTAGAAAGATTGCACCACTTTCAAACGTCTTAACTCTATGGAAAGAAAGAAGTACAATGAAAAAGAACCACTAAATCTCAGCAGACTTCTAGGGAATCTCTCTGCAAATATGAGAGTTGGATTCTTATTTTTCTCATAAACCAGTGAGGCCTAATCGAATTAAGTTTCCCAGAAAGACCAAGCTTTGACTTATCTTTTACTATAAATATAAGCAAAAATAAAACACTCAGGGAAAGTCACAGTTATACTTCTAAAAAGTTTCTTTTGAAGATTTTTTTTCTCCTTTATGTGAAAGCACAGAAATCAGACCTAATTTGAGAGCAAAATATGAAGTCAAGACCTTACATGCCTGCCCCCACAGACACAAAAAACAGATAGAGAGACACACAATGATACACAGATAAAGACATACACAGACACACACACACACACACACACACACACATGCACACTCACACACACTGGAAAATCTGAAAAAGAACCATGTAGAACATTTATAAAGAATGTTTGGAATTTAATTTTAAAAATACCCTCAAACTAATTATATAGCAGCTCACACAAAGCTAGGGCAAGAGCTAAGGGAAGTAAAAATGGGTGTGCAAAACTAAATTTACAGAAATATGAATATCATATTTTGAGACACAAAAGATAGAATTTCAAGACTTAATGGCAAAAAGGACATACTTGAAATAACGGCTGAGAATTTTCCAAAACTGAAAGTCAGTAGACTGAAGAAGTACATTGAGCCCCAGGGAAGGAAGATATGGCAGATAAATGACAGAGGCTAGATCAGTGCTGGATGGGTGATAATCACCAAGAATGAGAACCAAATGTTTTTAATGTTTTGGCTTTTTGAGACAGGGTCTCCCTATATCCCCAGCTGACCTGGAACTTTCTGTGTAGACCAGGCTGACCTCAGCCTCGCAGAGATCTGCCTGCCTCCACCTCCGGAGTGCTAGGACTAAAGGTGTAGGCTACCATGCCTGGCCAGGAAGCAGATCTTAAACTGAGCAGAGACATATTCTCTACATAACAAGTTTATTTATATAGATTTAGTGTAGACCATTCACAAATGGCAATAGAGCACAATGAAGACAGAATCATTACTTCAAGTTTTTAAAATTTAATGCATAACAAAACTCCTCTATAAGCATAATGCAAAAACAGTGTGGTTGCTAATTGCGGTGGGAAGACTGGAAGTCCTCATTCTGTAGGTCGGGGTTGGGAACAGAATCAGGAGGAGAAAGTGAGCCTAGTGAAGCACTAGCACTCACTGCTCCTGCCGCTCTGACTTCCCCGACACAGAGACTGGGCCCTTCCTTAAGTTGTTCCTTCCAGATATTATATCACAGCTTCCAGAAAAGTAATGTGTGTCACTATATTATTAGCTGTTTTTATTATTATTTATAGGGTGTAGTTTGATTATGTAATTGGAATAATCTGACAATGAGTTTTAATTCTTTATTCTAGAGAAATAAAGACAATGTCCATACAAAGTCTGCAGAGAATATTTATAATAGCTCCAAACTGGAGAAAAGAAACAAACTAGAAATAAATATTTATTAATTGACAACTAGAAAAACAAACTTTGGTATCTCATTGGAATGGAATATTTCCAGGTAATGAAAAGACATGAACTATTTCTATTTTTGTTTGGTTATGAGATATCCCTTCAAAAAGCACAGATTCCTAATGACTTATACCTATAGATAATTCTGTCTTTTAAGTCTCATCATAGAAGCTTCTTTTTGAAGTACATGGTGATTAACACAGAGACCCACAACTGGTCAAGGTGCTGAGAATAAGAGATTGAGGAGTACTCGGCACTAAATGGTACGTCTATATCACGCTCCTCCCCCCAAGGCTCAGAGACCATCAGAAAAGAGGGAGGAAGAAAGACTGTGAGTCAGAGGCAATGGATAACTACGGTAAAATTGTTTCCTGGACACAACAGAGCAGTTGTACATATAAATTAACAATGGTTGTGACAGCACACTCAAGATCCATACAAGGTCAAGCCAGACAAAATCCCAGCATGGAGAGGGGAGATGATCTTGAAGTTCCACCTCTAGTTGAGCTATTGGCAACTGGCAACTGATGGCAGATAGAGTCAGTCTCTGAGGGGTACCCGTGCTGCTGTGGTAGGAATTGGAGAGGAGGGAGTTGAGGGTAGACTTAATTCAAACACGTATCAACGAATGCAATTTTCAATTAATAAAAAAATGACTAATGGGTCCGAGGCTTGGCCTCCAATGCAGCAATATTTGGACATGAGAAATTAGAAAAATGACTGCATCATGAAGGTTCTTCATCAATGGATAAATCTATTCACAGGTCCATAATTTGATAGAAAATTGCGAGGTGGTGGAAATTAGGAAGGGAAACATCTTTGGAGGAAGTAAGTTACTGGGGCATGCCCTGGAGTGTTATTCCTTATGCCTGTCCCCGTATTGTCTCTCCCCTGCTTCCCAGCTGCCATAAGTTAAACAGCTGTGCTCCACCACATCCCCACACCTCCTGCTCTGTGATATCACCTAATCTCAGACCCAAAATAATGGAGCCAGTCAGCCATGGATGGGAACCTCTGAAATTATGAGACAGAAAAAGCACTTCCTTCTTTAAACAGATTCTCACTGACAAAGCGTCTGATTAATACAACTGGTGTAGGTGCAACATGGGGTGGATCTTAAAAATATTAGGTAACAGAAACCAGAAACAGCCGTGTGCTCCATGTGTCCATTTAAATGGGATTCTGAAAAAGACATGATTATTGAATCCTTAACCAGGTAACTTGAAGAGTTTATGGATGGTCCAATGGAATTGATTGTATGGGAGCCATAAGGGAACTTTTTGAGGTAATGAAAATAATCTGTATCTGAATTCTGATGGTTGTGTGACTACATGTGCTTATTAAAACTTCCTGAATTGTACACAAATACAGGGTACATTTTACCCCCTCTTTGTATTTGGGTAGTTTTCAGTTCATTTTTAGGTACAGAAAAAATGTCAGCTATCTGAACATATTTCCAATACTTCAGCTAACCTGAGAAGCAAAACAAAGGTAAAACAGTGCAACAGTTTTGCTTTTAATTTGTCCTGATATGTGATCAATGCAAAATTCAGCTTCCTGAGTGATTTCCTAATGAGCAGTTAGGGACTACTCATCTCGTGCTATCATGTATGCCCAGATAGCTCCTTCCCAGATTCTGTGGGTGGCTGTAGACACAGGGACGGGTGAGAGGGTGAAAAGGCATAACAAGCGCAGAAAATGTAACACCTTGAATCATTCCTACCCAAAAGCCCCATGCAGGAACACGGTACAGATTTGGTCTCTATTCTAGCTGGAAGGGCAGTGGCTCACTCTCCAACATCGTCACATTCTCTAGTAATAGGTTTTCACTAGGTTTTATCTGCATGAGGCTCTGAGGGTTTTACTTCCTGGGGTTCAGAGAGATTTATTTTAGTCTTTCTCCAAGGCTGCCTATCTAAGTTTGTTCTTCATTACTGTGACAAAATACTCTGACCACTACCAACTTGGGGAGGAAAGGGTTTATTTAGCTTACATATGCCAGGTCACAGTTCATCCACGAGCCCAAGGTAGGAACTCAGGGCAGGAACCTGGAGGCAGGAGCTGGAGCACAGGCCATGGAGGAACACTGCTTACTGGCTTGCTCCCCTAGCCCCTGCTCAGCCTGCTCTCTTATGTAACACAGGCCCACCTGCCCAGGGGTGGCACCACCCACAGTGGGCTGGGTCCTCCCACATCACTCATCAAGAAGATGCCCCACAGACATGGCCACAGGCCAGTCCAATAGAGGAAATTCCCTAACTGAGGCTCCCTCAACCTAGGTGTGTCAAGTTGACAATAAAGCTATCCAGCACACTGCTTGTGAAGAAAGCTAGATCCTGGCCTTGTGCAGATTCACTTGAAGCCATGTTTTAAGTTCACACTCACAGACTGCAGTGAACAACCACAACCATCCGATTGTACTTGTCATTAGCTTGAGTTAGAGAACAATTCCATGTTCTTTGATAAGTTTCCCACTTTGTAAATATCCCATAAAGGGTGTAGAATTAATCTCATCTATTTTCTAACTGTGAAGAAACTAAATAGATGTCCAGCAATTCTTGATCCCCTCAGTCTTAACTATAATCAGTTCAGTTCAAAATTAGTTATTGAACCACTATGATGTTCAAAGGGCAGTACAAAGATGAGATTCAAAGGATGAAAGATTAGTTCCTATCCCCAAAAGTTCACAGTTACTAACATGCTTCAAAGGAAGTTGTCAGCCACTTACCTACTTTCATGTGGATGTGATTACTTTTTACTTTTTATGTTTTAAAGTTATGAATATTTTTATTATTTGAAAATTTCATATAATATATTTTGATCATCTTCACCCCTCCTCCAACTCCTCCCAGGTCTGCTCCCCTTTTCCTATGCTCACAAATTTGTGTCCTTTTTTTTTTTTCCTTAAAAAAAATCATTGAGTTCAATTTGTGTTGACCACATATGCTTGGGTGTTTGGCCACCAACTGGGGCATGGCCGTCTTCCAGGACCACAGTCAAAACTGACTCTTCCCCTCTTAGCAGCTATCAATTGTCAAAAGCTTCTCAGCTAGTGCTGGGACTTTGTGCCAACTCCCTATCCACAATGAGGTTTTTGTCCGACTTGAACTTGTTCGTGCTGTCACAACCATTGTGAGTTCACATGTGCAGCTGCCTTGTTGTGTTCAGAAAACACTGTTTCTCTGTAGTCATTACTGTCTCTGGATCTTACAACATTTCTCCCTCCTCTTTTGCAATGTTCCCTGAGCCATGGGAGAAGCGGGTGAGATAAAGGTGTCCCATTTAGGGGTGAGCACTGTGTAATCTCTTATTCTTGAACATTGACCAGTTGTGGGTCTCTGTGTTAATCACAATCTACTTCACAAGGGGTGAGAGATGCACTAGTCTATGGGTATAGAGGTAAGTCATTAGGAGTCATTAGGAGTTGGTTAATACTATGTCCATTTAGCAGGATAATTATAGTCTCACTAGGGTCTGTGACAAGTCTAGTCACAGGTTGTTGGCCCCAATAACAGTGCCAGGTATAAGTCTCATTTTGTGAACAGGCCTTAAAACCACCCAGAAAGAGATATTTCTCCCATAACATTTTCGCCACTATCGCATCGCTGAGAATGTCAGGTCTTGCCAGTCCTGTCATTTTTTGATGCTCTCAGGGTTCATACCTGGGTAGCATTATAGCTCTGTGAAAGCTAAGCAGTAGAAATGAAGCTTCTAGTTCAGTACCAGCTTGATTTTTCCATGTTCTGTAACTCAGGTCTGAGCTGTCTTCAGCAGTAGGGTCTTACTGTCAACTTCTTAAAGGCAACCAAGAACAATGGCAGTGGTCTGTAAGAGCCCTCAGTGGTCTACGAGACCTCAGTGACCAATAACTCTGAGAGAAGTAACCCATTCAGATCTGGCACAGGACTTATTTTTTTGCTTGTGGTGTCTAGTAAGGGTGTTGTTGCCCTGTTATAGGATAACTCCATTCTCTCTCTCTCTCTCTCTCTCTCTCTCTCTCTCTCTCTCTTTTAGGAAGTTTTTCCATTAGTAGGTTTCCATATGACATTTTCAAAGGGTATTTAGTGTTAGCTCTCCCCGTGTTCCCTCTTCTACATGCCTTCCCATCTCTACCCCATTTAACCTTCTATTAATACCTTTTACTCCTTTCTACCATGGCTCTCTATTTTCACTGCTTGAAAGCTCACCCCCCTTAATAATTTTCTGACCTCTATGGCTATGCCAAATGAAACACATGTATCTATATATTCAAAACAAATGAAAGAAGACATGACATTTATCTGTCTGAATTTGGATTATATCATTCAGGATGATTGTTTCTAGCTTCATCCATTCACCTGAGAACATCGTAGTTTCATTTTTCTTGACAGCTGAATAAAATTTCATTGTGTAAATGTACCATATTTTCACCAGGCATTCTTTAGTTGATGAACATCTAGGATATTTGCATTTCCTGCCTATTGCGGAGAAAGCAGCAATGAACATGGATGAACAGGTCTTTGTGTAGTAGGATATAGACTCCTTTTGGGAAATGCCCAGGAGGGGTATAGTTAGATACCCCTAATTTGCTAAATTTATTCCTAGCTTTTTAAGGAAACTTCACAGGTTTCCATAGTGGCTGTACCAGTTTGCCCTTCCACCAGCAGTGAGTAAGTGTTCCCCTTCTCCCATATACCCACCAGCATTTGTGATCTTTTTTTTTTTCAAATCTTAGTCACTCTGACTGGGGTAAAATGAAATCTCAAAGTAGTTTTAATTTGCATTTCATTGATGGGTAAGGATGTTGAACATTTAAAAATATTCCCCAGCCATTTGTATTTCCTCTATTGAGAGTTCTCTGTTTAGTTCTTCACCCTAAATTGGGCTATTTCCTTTTTTTAAATTTAAAATGTTTATTTACTAAGTACATGTTTGTGATACATACAATCATTACAATACATTTAAAAATATTTTTATTGAGGGATTAGAGAGATGACTTTGTGGTTAAGAGCACTGATTGCTCTTGCAGAGGACCTGGGTTCAGTTCCTAGCACCCACATGGTGGCTAACAACTGTCAATAACTTTAGTTCTTCTGACCTCTGTGGGTACTGCATGACACAGGTGCATTTACACACATGCAGATAATACACTCATGTGCATAAAATAAAAATAATAAATAAAATATTTAAAAAATTTGTACTGAGTTTTTGTGTATTTCATACAATAGTTTTAAATCAAATTTAGACCCCCTCCCCCATTCATGCCCTGAACTCCCGCCACTGGACCTCATGCGTTCTGTCATATATATTAAGTCCTATCTGGTCAAGCATTTGTACCCAGATGTCCTTTGGTGCAAGTTCATCCACTGGAGTCTAGTCAGCCTATCTAGAGATCTTAAAGAAGACCTACCTCCCTCTCACAGCAGCAATCTTTTCCAACATTTCCCAGGCTAAGGCTGGGGCCTGCTGCCCGTTTCCCTTGTTCCATGCTAGGCTCTTGTCTGGTTGAGTTGGCATGAGTCTTGTGCCTGATGCCACCATTGCCTCAAGTTTGCATGAGCAAGCTTCCATGATTACTTTCATGATGTTTGGGTTTTTGAGTTGTTTCTGTATTCTAGATGCTAACCCTCTGTCTGATGTATAGGTTATAAAGCCTTTTTCCCATTCTGTAGATTGTCTTTTCACTCAAATAATGATGTCATTTGCGGTATAGTTTTCCCATTCATCGATTGTTCATCTTAATGCTTTCGCTATTGGAGTCTTACTCAGACATCCTTTCCTGTGCCTGTAAATTACAGAATATTCCGTACGGTCTCTTCTATTGGATTCAGGGTATCAGATCTTATGTTCAGGTGTTTGGTTCATTTGGAGCTGAGTTTTGTTTAAGGAAAGAGACAGGATCTAGTTTCATTCTACATGTTTGACCAGCACCATTTGTTGAAGATGCTGTCTGCTCTAAAGTGTGTTGACTTTGTAAAAATTAGGTGCTGTGGTAGTTTGGGCCTACATATGCTTTCTTTATTCTATTGATTAACATGTCTGTTTTTAATGCCACAATGTGGGATAGCGAAACTTCCAGCAGGTTTTCATTGTTCAGGTTTTTTTTTTTTTTTTCTTTTTGGCTATCCTGGGTCTTTTGTATTTCCATATGAAATTAAAGATTATTTTTTCAATTTCTGTGAAGAATTGCATTGGAATTTTGATAGGAATTATAAATCTGAAGATGGCTTTTGTTAGGCAGGCCATTATCACAATGTTAATGTTACCAATTAATGAGCATAGGAAGTCTTTCCATCTTTTGGCATATTATTTAATTTCTTTATTTAGTTGTCTTAAAATTTTCATTGTATGAGTCTTTCAATTCCTTGGTTAGTCTTATTACAAGATATCTTACTGATATTTTTGAATAGTATTATCTCCCTGATTTCTTTCTCAATGTATTTGTTGTTTATATTTTGGAAGGCTACTGAGTTTTGTATGCTGATTTTTTATCATGCTACTTTGCTGAATGTGTTTATCAGCTGTAGGAGTTTTCTGGTGGAGTCTTTGGAGTCTTTAATGAATAGAGTCATATCATCTTCAAATACTTTGATTTCTTTCTCATTTTTTTATCCGCTTTGCCTCCTTCACTTCTCTTATTGCTAAGACTTCAAGCATTAGGTAGAACTCGAATGTGATTTAGGATAGGATCCTAAATATGAGACAGGATCTAGTTATTTATTTTGCCCGTATTCCTTTGCCTTCTCTTGTTTGTACAGATCACTGTATCACTTTTAATCTTACTTCCTTGAGACAGAGTCTCTCACTGAACCTGGAGGTAGGCTAATAGATAACCAGCCCTAGTCATTTTTTTAGCATGTGCATGTGGCCATGCCTGATTTTTACAAGGGGCCTGAGATCCAAACTCAGGCTCCTATGATTGCACAGCAAGTGCTCTTATCCACAGAGCCATCCCTCTATCCACAATAGAAGGCAATTTCTAATATACAACTGGAAGTTCTGGAACTCCTTCTTTGGCTACCCTCCTGGTTCCTTGTCGAACCCTTCCTCTTCCTCTCCCAGTTAAATACTTCCATTTTACCCATTTCACACTTAGTAACACCCATTTCCTACTATCCTTCTCTCTCAGGCGCCTTCTTTCCCTTTACCTCCATGATTTCTTTCCATTTATATGGCTTTTACTGTTACATCAGAGTTTATACTCACGTATAAGGATTTGGTACTAAGATCCACAAATGAGGAAGGACATATGTCATTTGATTTTCTGAGTCTGTTTTTTCACTTAGTCTAATAGTTTCTATTCCCATCTATTTACCTGTAAATTTCATGACTGCATCTTTCTTTACCACTGAGTAGAATTCCATTGTGTAAATGGCTGAACTTGCATGCACTCATTATCCATTCAGCAGTTGAGGGGCATTTGGGTTACTTAACTTCTTAGCTAGAGCAACAATAAACATAGATGTAGAAGTATCTCTGCAGTAGGCTGAGTCCTTTGGGTATATGCCAAGGAGTGGTATAACTGGGTCATATGGTAAATTCACTTTTAGTTTTTTAAAGAGTTCTCCACACTGCTTTCCGTCCTGGTTGCACCAGTTCATAAATCAACCAGCAGCTAATGAGCGATCCCCTTTCCCCACATCCTCACCAGCAGTTGGTGGTATTATTTGTTCTCTTGATCTTAGTCAGTCTGACTAGGGTAAGATGAAATCTTAAAGTGATTTTGACTAGCATTTCTTTAATTACCAAGGATGTTGAAAACTTTAAAAGATATTTCTTAGCTATTATTATTTCTTCTTTTGAGAAATCTCTGTTCGGATCCATAGCCCATCTTTAGTTGGGTCATTTGTTTTCCTGACTTTTTGTTTTTTTGAGTTCTTTATATAGTCTAGATATTAATGTTCTGTCAGATGTGTAGCTGGTGAAGATTTTCTCCAACTCTGTGGTTTTTCTCTTTACTTGTTTCTTTTGCTGTACAGAAGCTTTTGACTTTAATGAGGTCCTACTGTTGATTTTTGTCTTTAAATCCCAAACAACTGATGTCCAATTTAGAAAGTTCTTTCTGGCACCTATTTCTTATGGGGTTGTCTCCCGATTGGCTGGTTCCTCCAATGGGCAGGGCCTGACACGGAGTGGGAACTAGGAAGGGAAGCCAGGAGCCATCTTGCAACAGAAGCTGTGAATGGATTGAGCCCTGGGAATGCGCAACAGCTGAAAGACAGACGGAATGGACTGACTCTTAATGGACCTGTGGTGATCACTGGCCCCAGAGGCCTGAGCGAATTATGGGTGTGGCACGGTCTGATAAGGCAGGCTCTGAGGTGCAGTGCAGGGCTAGGCACTGGGTACTCATTCCTTTGTAAGTTAATAAATACACATATAAAATATATTATGTGGTTTGTCTGACTACTCGGAGACCCAGAGAGAATTTGGGCCACAGAACTGGCATAGTCTGGCAGGATATGACAAAACTGAGAATGAGTTTTAGAAGAGCGCTGATGGCAGCACTGGTGTGGTTTTTACAATGGGTTACTAAAAAGATGGCCAGCCACAGAGAAGCATGGGCCACAGCTATGTTGTAAATGTGGGGATATGTTGTGGGTATGTGAAGATTTGTTAAAGGTTACCCAAAGGTAAGAAAATCTTTTACCTGCTCTGGACCCAAAGGGAGCTCCCAGAAGAACGGAGCAGACACTTTACCTGATAAAAGATGTGCCCAGGGGGAAAAGCTGAAAAGGCGGACCCAACTGCAGAGCTGGAGATAGGAAAGGCAGGACACTTGACTTGTGTAAAGTTCAAGGACTCAGAGAAAATGACAGATAATAGTAAAAAGGAAGAAAAAGCTAACTGTGCCGTAGGTAGGAAATACTCCATGCTGGAAGTGTTAAAGCTAGGAAAAACTTACAAGCAAGCAAGCAGAGAGCCCCTGGCCACGTGGCTTGTGAGAGTATGGGACATGGGAGCAAATAACCTCAGTCTAAGTCCTTCAGAAGCTTCACAGCTGAGTTATAAAACCACCCATACATCCTTATGATATAGGCTGTTCAACCTAGGCCAATGTAGGGGGGAGCAGTCCTTAATGGGATGGCTGGTTGAAGGCATTAAAGATATATGGTTGTCACCAAGGGAGACTAACATGATTAGCAGGGGCTGGAGGACTATAAAGGAGGGGTAGGCATTACTGCAAGAACTAGGTATGAGAAAAGCAATATATGATGTCCAGTTCACTGCGCCAGATGAGACTGTGTTCACCAGAGATATGAAAGAAAGCTTAATTCAACTGGGACCTCGAAAATGGTATGGGGCTTTAATGGCTTTACTAAGCCCTTTGATGGGACAGGATCTTTGTAAGGTGAGAGAGGCTTTGGCAAATCTAAGTGATTCTGACCAGCATGTAATAACAGAACACCCTATAAGAGATATAAAAGACCAGACAGAGGAAGTGGTCCACTTGGGTTACTCGAAGACAAATGTGGCAAGACTTATGTCAAGCCCAAATCCCCAGAAAAAAAAATTGATAGAAAACCAAATTCGGTACTAAAGCCTTTCTGGAAGGCTTTAAAACCAGAAGAACAGTTTACAAAGGACATTTGAAGGATAACAACTGTACAAGAGGCGGTTAAGAATCCAGAACAATTAAATAAGATGCATTTCTCTTCTGATAAAGGCTATACTAGGGGTGGAAGCAGGTTTTCCCACCAAGTTCTCCCCCAGCAACCTGGTGTGGTCAATGGGAAGATGACAGATGTGGCTACAGTCAGGAGGCAGACCCAGGGCCTGTCTGACTCAGGGAACCAACAACTGCAGGGGGGACAGGAGAAGCCCCTTGACTCCTTAGCCCAGTGCAGGGTCAGGCAACTGGAGCCAACACCTGTAAGTGTATCAAGAATAAAAGAATCCAAAGGGAGAACTAAAAATGGTAGTGAGCTAACCAAATTAATGCCGTTAACGTTCCTTCGAATGTTTTACAGATGTGAAACCCATTTGAAAGATACCTGAAGAAGCAAAGGCCAGCTATAGACAACCGTTAAGAAAATCTACAGTACCAGGGGTGGGTTGCCCCCCAATGAGCTGTTGGTCAGAGAGAGTTCCTAGAGGTCCTCCAGTTCACCAAGACTATTGCCATTAATGTTGGTTGTACACTAGAAAGGTTGGTAAGGCCATGTTGCTGAGGACACTGCATGTTGTGAGCGCAGGAGAAGAGATGTAACCGAGACTAAGCCAAAAATCTCAGTGCCACTGGATGGATGATGTTCATATTGCCAGAAGGTTGGGGAAGATAGGATCCCCTTTAAGTCTACTCAACGATGGACCCTGAGTGCTACACACTATGGACATGCCAAGCAATGCCTGCAAGTGCAATAATGGCTTGACCACATATGTACAACTGACAAATTTCTAGTTGGCTAAGGCCTGCTCCTAGGGGAGGAACACACATCTGGTGCTGTAGACCAGGCCAATGCCTTTTGTCCAGAAAGGCTACAGGCCCTAGTGGAGAAGCAATCATAAGTATATTGTTTAATGAGTATAGTACACCTACTGGGATATTGTCTAGGCATTTGTATTTACATTCATGTTTGTTTAATTGTGTCTACTTCCTTCCGTTTGTCCTTATAGTAGGAAAAAACACCACTGAGATGGATCAGTGGACACAGCCTAAAGACGACTAATGGGGAGGCCCAAGAAGCCACTATCTCACCATGATACAAGAGAGATTGCCCTACATCTGTTACCCCCTCCAAGTCTCAGGGACTTTAGTGGAAGATGGACGATGGACGGGAAGATTGTAAGAGTGGAGGAAAGGGGTGGACTGTCTCCTGATTGGCTGGTTCCTCCAATGGGTGGGGTCTGACACAGAGCAGCAACTAGGAAGGGAAGCTGGGATCCATCTTGGAACAGAAGCCATGAGCTGAGCCAGAGAAGTCACGAGCCATGGGAATGCGCATGCAACAGCTGAAAGACAGAATGGACTGACTCTTAATGGACCTGTGGTGATCGCTGGCCCCAGAGGCCTGAGCAAATTATAGGTGTGGCACGGTCTGATAAGGCAGGCTCTGAGGCATGGCATGGGGCTAGGCACTGGGTACTCATTCCTATGTAAGTTAATAAATACACATAAAATTTATTATATGGTTTGTCTGATCATGCAGGAGACCCAGAGAAAATTTGGGCCAAAAGGATACTGCCTATGTTTTCTTCTAACAATTTCATATTTTCAGGTTGGAGTTGACTTTTGTGCATGGTGATTGATAAGTGTCTAATTTCATTCTTCTACAGGTGGAGATCCAGTATTACCAATGTCATTGGTTGAAGATGCTGTCTTTCTTCCGTTATATGTTCTTGGCTTCTTTGTCAAATATCAGGTGGCTGGAATTGCATGCACTCATGTTTGTGTCTTCAATTATGTTCTGTTGATCTATTTGTCTTTTTTTTGTGCCAGTACCACTCTGTTTTTATGATTATAGTTCTATAATGTGGTTTTAGGTCTGGTGTGCTAATCTCTCCCCACCCCCAGCATTGCACTCTGTGCTCAGGGTTGCTTTTGCTATCTGGGGGCTTTTGTGATTCCATAAGAATTTTGGAATTTGAGAATTTCAAATTCTAATCCTTTGAAAAATGTCATGGGAATTTTGATTGGCATTGCATTAAATCTGTATATTTCTTTTGGTAGGATGATCATCTTCACAATATTAATTCTACCAATACATGAGCATGGGAGGGCCTTCCATATCCTGCTGTCTATGGACATGGGAGGTCCGTCCATATCCTGCTGCCTTTTGCAATCTATTTCTCCAAAGATTTAAAATTTCATTGTATAGATCTTTAATGTCTTTGTTCAGGGTTATTTCTTGATATTTTATTTTTTATTTTTTGAGGCTATTGTGAATGGGAGGGTTTCCATGAACTTTCTCAGATTGCTTGTTATTGATATATAGGAAAGCTATTGGTTTTGTAAATTGGTTTTTCAACCTGCCACTTTGCTGAAAGTGATGAACATTTCTAGAAGTTTTCTGGTGGAAATTTTGGAATCTCTTATGTATAATATCAAATCATATACAAATAGGGATAATTTGACCCCTTCTTTTCCAATTAGTACTCATTTAATTTCCTTCTCCTGTCTTATTGCTCTAGCAAGAGTTTCAAGTACTATTTTGAAAAGGAGTGGAGATAGTGGACATCCTTGTCTGGTTCCTGATTGTATTGAGAATGCTTCCAGTTTTTCACTAGAAGGATGTTTGCAATGGTTTTGTTGTATATACCTTCCATTATGTTGAGGTAGGTTCCTTCCAGTTCAATTCCCTCTAGGACTTTTAACATAAATTCACATTGGATTTTATCAAAGCTGTTTTCTGCATCTATTGAGGTGACCATGCATTTTTTTGTCCTTAAGTTCATTTATATGATTAACTACATTTATTGATTTATGCATAATTTCTGAGCATCTCTGGACTAAAGAAGACTTGATCATGGTGGATGATCTGTTTTGGGTGTGTCTGCGTGCAGTTTGTATTTTGCTAAGAATTTTTGCACCTATGTTCATTAAGGATACAGGTCTATAGCTTTCTTTTTTGTTGTTCTTTACCTAGTTTTTATATTATAGTAATTCTGCTTCATAGGAGTTTGGGAGTTCTCCCTCTCTTTGTTTTTTTTATGAATAATTTGAGTAGTGTTGGTTGTAGATCTTTAAATGTCTGGTAGAATTCTTCTGTTAATCCATCTGGGCCTGAGCTTTATTTTTATAAATAATTTATTTGTTTTTATTTTGTATGAATGAGTGTATTGCCTACATGTATGTAAGTGCACCCATGTTACACATTGCTCATGGAGGTCAGAAGGGGGTGTTGGATCCCTTGGAACTAAAGTTACAGGTGGTTGTTAGCTTCCATGTGGGTGCTGAGTATCAAACCCAGGTCCTCTGCAAGAGCAGCCAGTGCTCTTAACTGCTGAGTCATTTCTCCAGCTCCCTGTGCCTGGACTTTTTTTGATATGGAGGTTTTGTAATACTGTGTCAATTTCCTTATTTTGCTATGGGTCTGTTTAAACTGTTGTTTTCCTCTTGTTTTAGCTTTGGTGATTTTTCTCAAATTTAGAAATTCATCTATTTCCTGTAGGTTTTCAAATTTAGTAGAGCATAAGTTAAAATTTTTTTTAATAATTTTTTACTTTATGTGTAGGTGTGTATTGCCTGCATGTATGTGAGTGCATCTGTGTTGTGCAATGCCCACGGAGGTCAGAAGAAGGCATCGGATCCCCTGAAACTGGAGTTACAGGCTGTTGTTAGCCACCATGTGGGTGCTGAAATTCAAACCCGGGTTCTCTGCAGGAGCAACCAGTGCTCTTAACTGAACCATCTCTCCAGTCCCAAGTATAAGTTTTAAAAATATTTCCTTATTATGTTCTGTGTCTTTTTGATATCTGCTATGATGTTTCGCCTTTCATGTCTGATTTTGCTAATTTGGATTTGCTCTTTCTTGTGGTTCGTTGGTTATCTGGTTATCTGTGCTAAAGGTCTGTTTCATTTTTCTTTTCATGGAACCAGCTTCTGAGATTCATCAGTTCCTTGTATTGTTTTCTTTGTTTCTATTTCATTAATTTCTGCTCTGATTTTTGTTCTTCTTCTCTGCCTTCTTTCTTCTTGCCTTTCCAGAGTCTTGAGTTATACTGTTAAGTCATTTATTTCTGCTCTTCCTGCTTTTTTTTAGTGTAGGCACTTAGAGCTATGAAATTCCCCCTTAGGATGGCTTTTAAAGAGTCCCAGAGATTTTGTTGTATTGTATTATCGTTTTCATTTAATTTCAGGAATACTTAGTCCTTCCTTAGTTCTTGGACTTATTCATCATTCAGGGGTGTGTTGTTTAATCCCCATGAGTTTGTGTGGTTACTGGGGCTTCTTTGGTTTGGTTTTATCTCTATCACATTGTGTTCTGATTGAATGTCTGGAATTATTTCAATTTTTTTTTGTATTTGTTGAGGTTTGTTTGGTGCCCCAGTATATTATCAATTTTATAGAAACTCCCATGAGCTGCTGAATAAAAAGTGTATTCTCTGGTATTTGTGTGGAATATTCAGTAGATATGCTAGTTCCAATTGGTGTATGGTTTCATTTAATTCAGATGTCTGTTTATTCTTCATCCAGTTGACCTGTTTATTGGAGATAGTGGGGTTCTTAGTATTCTGAGATGGAGTTAATCTGTGTTTTAAAGTCCTGTAGTACTGTTTTTATGAAATTCAGTGCACCAGAGTTTGGTGCATATATGTTCATGAATGTAATATCCTTTTGGTCAATTGTTCTTGTTGTCTGAATGAAGTGATCCTCTTTATGTCTTCTGATTAGTTTTAATTTTAACTCTATTTTATCAGATACTAGAATCGCATTCCCTGCTTGTTTTTCAGCACCATTTGCTTGGAATATTTTTTCCCATCCTTTCACCCTAAGGTGGTCCCTATCTTTGAAGGTGAGATGAGTTTCCTGTGGACAACAAAAAGATGAATTTTGTTTCTTATTTCATTCACCTAGTTTGTGTGTTTTGACTGGGGCATTCAGGTCATTGTTATTTAAATTTATCATTGAAAGATTTGTTTTGGTAGCTGTCATTTTAATTTCTGTTTTCATACTTTGTCCAATTTAGTGTTTCCACAATTTTATTCTTCATTTTGTTTCTGTTGCCTCTTGGGCATTGTCATTCCTTTCTTTAGTCTTTTATATTGCTTCAAATATTCTCTGTAGGTCTTTCTTGGTTGACATTAATTCTTTCACCCTATTTGTTTCATGGAAGATTTTTCTTTCCCCTTGAACTATAATAGAAATTTTTACTGGGTAAAATATTTTGTGTTGGCATCTATGATCTTTTAGAGCTTGGTACACTTTGGTCCAGGCTCTTCTGCCTTTTATAGTTTGCACTGAAAAATCAGCTATAATTCTGATGGGTTTTCCCTTATATATGACTTGCTTTTTATTTCAACTTTCAGTATTCTCTCTGTTCTGTACATTTAGTGTTTCTACTATGGTATACTGTGGGGAGTTTCTTTTCTGTTCCTGTCTATTTGATGTTCTATGTTCCTCTTGTACTAGTATGGGTGTCTTTCCTTAATTTAGGAAATTTTTCTTCTATAATCCTCTTCAGGTCAATTGAATGGACCTGCAAATCCTCTTCTTACTCTATAACTATGATACATAAATTTGACTTTTCATACTGTCCCACATTTCCTGCATATTCTAGTCCTATATTTTAATTTTTTTCATATTCTTTGATTGAGTGATGTAACTTTATTATCCAGTCTTGATATTCTGTTTTCTTTCTGTTTGTGAGGTTTTACCCTTTCATTTCAAAGTGTCTTGTTGAACTTATTGAAATTTCCATTTCCTTTTTCTTTTCAGCCTGAGTTTTCCTCAATATTTCTCTGTCTTTCGTGACAGAGATTTATCCCTATCCTCTTTTAGTTCTTTGAGTTTTTGTGTGTTCTTTGAATTTGTTGAATTCTGTGATTGGGTTTATGATTGTTCATTTAAATTCTGTGTCCTGGATTACCTCTAGGGAGTTCTCACTGTAGAACTCTTCTATAGAAATGGTGGTGTTTGGTGGGGACATATTATTTTGGTGTTTCATATATTTTGTATTGGTTTTAGTATGTGGATTTCTTTTGTTTCTTGTGATTCAAGTATGAAACTCAACCCTACCTCTATTGATTTGAAATTTGATTCTCTTTGAATTTTTTATGTAGCAGGGTTGCCTTCTAATTGGGTATAAAATGTAGGCTTCTGGTTCTCTCTTTTGATCTTATTTTGGAGCGACCAGGCAGATCCAGGCAGCCTAATCAGGAGCCCTCCTGGAGGGTAAAGCAGCCTTGGCTAATTAGGTACACTTCAGTAGCCTCAGAGGGATAAGGCCATGGTCCAAGGAGAGGCGATCAGAAACGTATGTGCTGGTCCCTACTAGCCAGCTGGGAAGCCTCAGTCTTGTAGCAGTGTGGGGGTCTGCAGATGGTCCCAAAGCAGGGGAATGGGAAGAATTTGGCCAGATCACCACATGACACCAAACCAGGCACTCTCATGCAGTCTCAGACAGGTGGTTGTGCAAGGAGCTGTGATAGGACAAGGACGAAAAAATATGTATTTTTCAATTCTGTAATCATCGTCATCTGTTTCATGAAATCCAAAATTACTATCTCTGTTATTTGAACCTATAATACCCTGTGTTTTAAATGACTTTCATAAAGAATGTTTCAGGCAATTAAATATTGTAAATAATTCTTTATTATTTTATGAAACCTGTTCTTTGTATTTTCTGTTGTACGTGACATTTATAGCTTTTTTTTTCCTTCTTGTTTTTCTCTCTTACAATTTTCCCAGATTCTATTTCAGTTCTGTCAGTATTCAATCTTTTCATCAGTCATCCCATTCTATACTTGCAGTGACTGACCCTTAACATATTCATAATGTTCACTAGAGAAACCATTCCTCTACTGATTATTTCCAGAAGAAAATCCTCCTTTGGTGGGTTTGGACTTGGGATTCCTCAGCAAAGGCATGTTTGACATAGCCATGTTCCTAAAGCAATGGTTGTTTCACCATTGACAACTGTCTTTGTGGAATGCTTACACACTCATGGTGGTCTTAAAAGAAACAAGGAGGCATCTGTCCGTATACTCAAGGTAGTCTACCTTTCTAAAGGGACCATTTGAATTCCTAAGTGAAAGATAAGAAAATGCAATGCTTTCACATAGGCCAGTCACTCATCAGTAAGAAGGCAGATTTTAAACAAGGAACACTTAGCAGTGTCTGTCAGTCTATCATTTAGTGAATAGGTGGAGATGTGATGTGGGGCATAGGTGAGGAAAGGGAAACAAAGAGCCCTGCTAGGTCTAACTGCACAACCTACATACAGAAATAGTGGCAACAGTATGGCAGCCCAAGTTACTGTGCAAGTGTAATACAATAGCTACACCCTTGATCTTGCAAGATGCTTAGAGAAAAAGACTGAGTCAGGGCTAGTTAACCATGACAGAAGAATGTCCTTAATATTCCTGTCTTTCATTTTCATTACTTTGTGGACAGCAAGGACATTTGAATCAGATATGTAATTTTTCCAATATCCACAGAATAATTTTCCTAACGAAGTGTCTCTGCTTGTTTTTTGACCATGGTATCATGTCAATTATTTGTGTTTTGTGTTTCACTTGATCTATCTGAAGTCTGAGTTTCCTCATCTGTAAAATAATGACTATTTTTAGTCAGAGCAGGAAATTAAGTACGCAAATTACATGACAAATATAACATCAGTTTTGTTGGTGTGTTCTGTTAGTAGTTTGGTAGTTGGTGGCCCGATTTGGGATTAGTGTGGGAGCACAGGATTCCAAGGGGAAAACTCCTCATGGAAATTTAATGGGACTACCTGGAATCCTGGGGATATACTCAACACAATCTATCAGAGTTTGGAGGATAAGAGGTTTAACTGTGAAGCACTGCATCTCCTGGGTGAAATCATTATGCTGAATGCCTCTAAGTTCATTTTACCAGGAGGATGTTCAGAAGGAGAATTGCTGTGTGGACTTCTGTATGCACACAGGAGTGCTTTGTGATTTGGTGAATGTGCATTGACATGGGAAGGAGCTGTGAGTCCCTGCTAACTACCCACTCACCTGTGGGGAATTGCAAATCTGAAACAAAGCAACAGGACAATGTTGAGCTAAACTGTCATAATCAAAATTGAGAATTTAAAAACTGCTGTCAATATATTCATACAGTATGCATTCAAGGGGTTTGGAGTTTTCTTCAAAGTCACTGAAATTTAATGCAAAATTTTATCTGTGCATGTTTCTAAGACAAATTTTCTTTCAAAAAAAATTTTTTTTCATCACAGTGATATTTAAAAGGCTTGTTTTGGCCAGTATCTCAAAGGAAGGTATCTCCTGTCTGGCATTGTTTCCTGTTATGTAGCCTTTAGCTATACATATGGACTGAAACAATTATATTGACCCCGTTAATCTTTCGTTATACTCTCCCTTTGGGTGTTTAAGACTCCCAGACAGTAACCCAGCACAGAACTGGGAAAATGAACAGCAGACCCCAATCTTATCTAAAGGAATGTTGACAACTGATTGCTGCTAGATGAGGAACAGCTGAGCTTCCTAAAACAAGGATCTCTAGATAAGCTGACTAGATTCAGCAGATGGACAAGCACTGGAGAATGGCTGGGGGTGCCGATAACACAGTGGACAGTAACAGGGATGACAGAGTATATGGGCTCCAGTGTGTGGGAGGGAGTCTATGAGAGGGTGCCATTTGGGAAGTGGGTATATAGATGAAGATTGTGTGGGATGTTCTGTATGATAAACACACACAGAAAAATCAACAAATTTTAAAAAAGACATATTTGATGAGGAAGCATAAAAATTTACTTCATGTTAATTAGTAGAGGTGAAAACATTACCATTGAAATCTACCTGATGACTTTATATCCATACTCAGGTGCCGAGGATCCAAGTGGAGCCGACTGTGACTAGTAATAATTAGATACGTGAGATTAAAGACATGTGCAAACATCTAAACATTAGTAGCATTAAAAATGTAGGAAACAGCATATTTTAAAATGAAATGGAGATCTTCTTTAAAGGGTAAAAACTCATTCAATTTTATGTCTTACAGGGTTTATACTGGGTTCAGTATTGTATAACTGTATTCATTCAACTGTGAACCTAAAACTTTACAACCACTTTTGAAAGAGACGTATCCTTGCTCTGGAATGTGTTACTGAATATGTTAAAGCTGTAATAAAATG
>NW_008334003.1:1092187-1094706 GCF_000622305.1 Nannospalax galili
TAAGCCCACACCTTTTTTTTTTTTAGGATTTTAGTTTTATTCACAGAAGCTTGGAAAGTATAGCCTACACTAATATGTTCAGTTTGATAAAGTCTTGATACCTAATTACTTCTTTTTTAAATAAATAAAATAGTTTTTATTAAAAAAGCTTGTTTTATGTTATAAAATCAAGAGAGTAACAACCCTGACTGACAACAGTAGATTGTGGGTGTCCACTGTTTATTGAGCAGATCTTCCCCTTCAGTGGAGCTATTTATATTCACTGAAAATCTCATCATGAACAAGTGCCAGATATCAAAGTTGTGAAATACTAGTGTGAAATATTCACTATAATTTTCATCTTTTTGTTTTGTTTTTAAATAATTCTTTTCTGTTTTCTTTCTTTGATTTCTAAGTTTTATAAATTTAATTTGGTCAATTTTCAGGAACCAGAAGAAGCTGATTAGAGTCACCCCAGAGCAAGAGAATTAAGACAGGTTAGATAGTTGAAAGTGCCTCTGGAGAGATATGTGGGGATTATTAAGAAAACTGTCATATTGAGCATAAAAATAGTTTGAGAGTTGATGAAATGCATACAAACCAGCCTACAGAAATTCCTACAAGGCAAATTGTATACCAGCTGAAACAAACAAAAACTAGTTCTTATATTAGGATTTTGAGGGGTATAGCTCTTTAAGGATTCACCCACCTGCATAGTGTGATGGGGCATTATTATCAGGAGGTAGAGGGAGGAAGATCAGGAGTTCAAGGCCAGTCTCAGCTACTTAGTGAGTTAGATCTGCCCCTGTCTCAAAAGGGAGTGTGTGTGTGTGTGGGGGAATGGCAAGATGGTTCAGTGGGTAAAGGCACTTGCTGCCAAGTCTGCAGATCTGAGTTAGAGTCACCACTCCCACATCATGGAAGGATAGAATGAACTCCTGCGATTTGTCTGCTGACATCCAGACATTCATACACCCTCATACTCCGCTCCATACAAAACAAATGAACAAATTCACTGTGCTTTGTCCATGTTGACAGCTGCTGTTATCTCTCACAATGGATATTATTATTATTATTTTGAATGCCTTTCATGGACTTCAATGTAGTATTAACTTTAAGTCTTTCTTACATTTGTTTTGCTAAGGTGCATTTTAGCAATTGTATGTGTAGCTCTGATTCATTTGGCAGGTCACTCTAACCTTTTGTTTTTGTCTGGGAGATGTACTCTGAAGACCGCAGGAACAACTGGCATCACAAAACAAGAGTCATATGCAGAATGAGATACAAAGGTAATGAGGTGTCATTTTATTTCATCTGAGAAAAGCAACTGTTTATGATTTGTAGATTATGAGGGATAACTTTCATCAACGTGGTAGTGTATTTTTTAATGGAATGCAACTGCTGATTCAAAAGAATGTTTCAAAGTATTATTAAATTGAGGAAAATGATATATTTGCAGACTATACAATAATATGCAGAATATGGAAAAAGTTAATGAATATTTTAGCATTAATGAAATCTCAATTTGTTGCTTCATTTACATATATTTATTCAACAACTATTTAATGGGCATATACTACATATTTAGGCTCTGTGTTCAATGTCAGAAATAATTTAAAAATAAAATAGAGAAGATCCTTGAAAAGTGATAATTGTTTCTCCCTGACGTAGGACAGTAGTTCAAAAGAATGTGTTTTTCTACATGACATTCTGAAATAATCTTCACACAGATTTTTAATATTTCTGAGCTGCCGATGGAAACAGTGTATTAAAATGGTGTGATGCTGTCATATTGCTGAGTTCTAATATACCCCTGCCTCACAAGATGCTTCAGCAAAGTCCCAGTAAATGACCACGTCCCTCTTCCTCTACTTTTTCTTCAGTGTAATGATGATGCAACATTTATGGTAAGATTTGAATCTACAAGTATGTGTCACATTTTGCCCCAAACATCCTCAGTTTGTCAATTCTTCCTTCCTTTTCTTAAAAACTAAAATCAGTGAATATGTTTTCATTCGCTTGAATGACTTTAAAAGTTTTGCTTTGTTAACTGTGTCCTTGACTTTAATGAGTCTTCACGCTCTTTGTTATTGTTTTTGCTCTCCGGCTACTTTTCCTATTCTACAGTGTCTGAAGGTCACTGATGTATTTTTGTCTAATTGTTAAAATGTGTCAGGGAGTACATAGTTCTAGTTCTTGTCACTCCAAGTGGAAAGCAGAATTCTGAGTAATCGTTCAAAGTATTAAAAATAACTTTGTGGGGCTGGAAACATGGCTCAGCAGTTAAGAGCACTGGGCTGCTCTTGTAGAGGACCAGGGTTCAGTTCTCAGCACCCACATGGTGGATGTGAATCATCCTTAACTCCAGTTCCAGGGGAATATGACATCCTCTTGTGGACTTCCTGGCATTGCATGATATGGGTGCACTCACATACATGTAGGCAATACACTCAAAGACATAAAATAAAATTAAATTAAATAAAAATAGCTTGGCACTGGAGGAGCATTCAGCAGGAACCTTCTTAATGTTTTAGGCTCCT
>NW_008334003.1:1094831-1115130 GCF_000622305.1 Nannospalax galili
TGTTTTGTTGTTGTTCCAGAGTTGTAGAACACATTAACAACAAATACAAGTTTCCCTAATTTTTCCCTTTGATCTGTTGCAATGTTGTGACTATTCATCTCACTTGCACATAAGCTACCATTATTATTTTGAGCAAAAGAAGAATGATAAAAATAAAGGTTTTATTTTGCCTTTACTTACATTTTGTCTAACACTCTTTATGTAGATATGGGTTTCTGGTTTATGTTATTTTCTTTCTTTTTGAAAAAATGTTTAGTATTCTATTTGTGATAGGCTTACTGGCATTATATTCCCTTATTTTTGTTATCTGAGAACATTTTTATCTTTCTTTTGCTTTTGAAACTTAACCTCACAAGATCCAGAAATCTAGGTCTATTTAATTTTTTCCCATATTTTTAAATACTAATATTTTCCCTGTTCTTGCTTGTATGGTCTCTGAGAAGTAGGCTGTAGTTCTTTTACTGGGACATCTTTATTCTTTGACAATTTCAACCAGGTAGACAATATATCTTGATCATCTCCACAAAAGCTCCCCCTCACCTTCTCCTTCAACATGCCCTCCACACTTCATGTCCTCTTCTCTACATTCTTTTAAATTTATAATTGAGTCCCATTACAGTTGCTTGTTGGAATGTTCACTGGTCTTGTTTGCCACTTGATATTGTGCCGGTAACCTTACCTGTAGTGAGCTCAGAAAACAGCATTTCACAGCAGGCTTCCTTATCTTCCAGCTCTTACATTCTTTCTACCCATTCTTCTGTGATATTCCCTGAGCCTTAAGGGTTGGGGGTTGATATAGATGTCCCGTTTAGGACTCAGCTTTCAATAGTCACTAATTCTCACACTTTGACCAGTTGTGAGTCTCTATATTAACTTCTGGCCACTGTAGAGAGAAGCTTCTCTGGCCAAGGTTGAGGACAGTACTAATCTATGTGTGTAAACATAAATATTTAGAAGGCAGTGTCATTTGTTAGGACAACAGTAATTTCTCCTCAGCAATAAGCAGGAATTCTCAAGCCTCAGATCCAATCTGAAAGTTGCTGATTACCCCCATAAGCTCATGCTACTATTGTACAGTGGGTACATCTTGCCTACCAGGCCAGTACTGTACAGTACACAGCACTCGCTGGTACCATTAACGACTTTTCTAGTTGCCCTCATAGCACCTTCTGGCATTGAGAAAGTGATAGGCTGCAATTTTTATCTTACTCTTGTGGGTAAAAGTGATACTTACCTACGGCTTCTTTCAGAATATGTTTTTTGTTTTCTGTAGTTCTGCAGTGGCATCCCCAGGTGTAGTGGTTTTTGTTTGTTTACTTGTTTTCAGCATTTATCCCACTTGGTGTTTTGTGATCTTCCTGGACCAGTGGTTTGGTGTTAGTAATAATTTGAAGAAATGCTTAGTCATTATTGTTTCAAATATTTCTACTGTGCGATCCCCTTTACCCCACTCTCTGCCCCCCACCTCCTGGTATTCTCATTACCTGTAGTTATACCTTTTGAAGTTTTTACATCACATTGGGATATCCGAGGATTCTGTCTTCTGTATTTATTTAGTTTTGCCTTTTTCTCATCAGTTTTTCTGTTTTAGAAGCTTCTGTTGATGAAGGCTGGCCTTCTTCTTAGTGTTCAGCAATGAAATAATGAATCTGTCAAAGGAACCTTTTGATTATGTTTACATTTCTGATCTCCAGCATTTCCTTTTTTCCTTTTTCTTGGAACTTTTACTTTATATTCACATTACCTATTTGTTCTTAGGTGGTCTCTATTTTTCCATTAGGGCCCTTAGCATCTTAAGGAGAGTTTGCTTTAAATTTCCAGACTTAAGTTGAGGATATTGCTCAGTGGTAGAGTGCTTGCAAGGTCCTGAACTTGCAAAATAAATAAATATAAATAAATAAATAAGTAAATAAATGTAAATTTCCCATCTCCTGATTCTAACATCCTGCTAAATTTGCATCTGGCTTTGGTGCTTTCTATGTTTCTTCATACTGTCTTCTGCCTTTTAGTGTGCCTTGTGATCTTTCATTGTAAATCAGTTCATGATGTTATGTGTTAATGAACCTTGCTGGTTGGGCCTTTGTCAATGTGCAGTAAGATGTGGTGGAAGCAGTGAAGTTCTAGTTCTGTGATCAGTCTCAGTCTCAAATGAATTTCTGCCCCTGGTCTGCAAAATCCACAAACCTCCTTTGCTCACGTTTCTCAGGTCCATTTGTAAAGATGGCCAAAGAGACTGGAATGATCTATTCTGTTCTTTACCAAAGCAGGATAGGATTTTTTCCAAGTTCCTTGTGAGAACCTAGTTCAGCTCCTGGAAGAGACAGTCACAGAGGTGTGGTGATTTCCTCCTGTTTGTAACATTCAGACGTGTGCACACTGAGCACTATCTCAGCACCAATTCCTTGGAGAAACCTGGACTCTTTCTTCTTTTCTGGCAAGTGTAGATTGTATGCTAATGTGTCTCTTTGGTTTGGGCTCTGGGGAAATGTATGCTCTGAGATTTCACTTCCCAAATACGTTGAAGAAGAGTTGCTGAATTTTTAGTTTTTCAGCTTTTTACTTGTTGCTAAGGTGAGGTAATGGCTTTCAAGGTCCTTACTTATCTGATTGGAAAGTGGATGTCTCTAAAGTTGCCCATTATTTATTAACAATTAGTGATTTTCTATGATTTGAATGACTCTGGATTTCTCAAACTATAACACCTTAGAGAATGTGGTAAAGAAATTTTGGCATGATGGGTGGTGTATACCAGTAATCCCAATATTTTGGAATCTGAACAGAAGGATGGAAAGTTCAAGGTCAGCCTGGTTTAGAGATATCTGAGGGGAGAGGGAGAAGATGAAAGGTGAAGAGAAAAAGTCAGAAGAGTTTTCTTATCTTTTGAAAAATGTAGAAGGAGGTGCATGATGACAAAATAATTAGTACTGTTAACATAACTAAGCCAGGTCACATTTTCTGAATATATTTGCCATTTCCCCAGGCATTTTGGCATATGTTATCACATATTTAATTCCCATATACATATTCTATATTAATAAAAATTTTTAAAAAGTTACTAAAAGACACAAAGTAATGATCTTCGTTATGGCACTTTCAGTCAGGTGTGTCAACACAGTTTGCTCTTATCCTCTCACTTTCCTCATTCGTCCTCTCCCTTCTTTTTGTTTAAGTTTTAAAATTTATTTGTTTGTGGGCTAAATGTGTGATCACGTGTCACAGTGTGTCTGTCAGAGGACAACTGGCAAGAGTCTGTTCTCTCTTTCCACTATGTGGATCCCAGGGATTGAACTCAGGTCATCATCAGGCTTGGTGTAAAGTGCCTTTACCCACTGAGCCTTCTCGTCGGCCAATACCTGACTTCTGGTGTGGTATCCTTCTTCCCTCAAGTGGTCCCGCATTCTGCTTTGATTTCACATATAGTTCACTACCCTTTCTTTTCTCCCCTCCCTATCTCTAAATAGAAAGACATAGTTTGAGGGAAATGAAATGTCTTACCAAGATGATGTTAATGGTAAGGATAACAGAGTTGGGTTTGAGCCTTAGTCTTTCTGACACGATTGTTCCACTTGACAATCAAGCTTGTAATACAGGTGTTATTTCTTCTTTATTTGTTAAAATAATTATTATTTCTTTGAACTTCCAGATGAAAAGTTGTCCTTAGAAGCTAAGAGGAGAGATAGAGAGATAGAGATGCTCTTGTTGTAAAATTCCTACATGTGGTCATGATTATTAAAATGAAGAGTTTTCAAGTTTACTAAGTGGTATTGTTTCTCTAAAATTCTATCAACAGTTTCAGCACCTTGAGACAGCTAATATTTTTATTCTAGTCTTACTAACTACAATTAATTTAAGTACTCTACCTGTGTTTGCTATATTTAATCACTGAGGGATGAATTGTTTTTCATATTTAATTGCTACGTTTGCCCATCTGTCAAAGTGCTGTAGGTTCTTAGTGCTTGGTGAGCTGGGATGTGACGAGGTTAAGAAGGGCTGAGAAGCAAGGTGGCTAGATAATGCGATCTTCAGTTTTTCAAATCACATTTAAAATAAAGTAATGAAACCTGCTATTTGGCATTGGAATATATTGATGGCTATATCTGATACCAAGAGGCACATGTATAAGTGTAGGTTGATATTTTGGCAGCCAGATCTCACTTTAACTTGTTCAAAATATATCATTTTGAAACTAATGGAGTATAAAATTAGAGCTTAACACGCAAACACTCTAAATCTACAAAATTCCAATAGTTGAAAATGATTGTTGATATTAGTTTTCTTTTTGTGCTTAAAAACATTGCTACTCTAGAATTTTATAAGAGCTCAATTTTATTTTTCTAAATCACAAGATTCAGGTAGACATGATCATTTTGCTATAATACTGTGACCCAAATTCTCTCTGGGTCTCCTGCCCTATCAGACAAACCATATAATATATTTTATGTGAGTTTATTAACTTACAAAGGAATGAGTACCCAGTACCTAGCCCTGCTCTGCAGCGACTCAGAGCCTGCCTTATCAGACTGCTCCATGCCCATAGCCCCACTAGCATTCGCTCACGCCTCAGGGGCCAGCGATCTTGCCCCCGGTCCACAGGGAGTCAGTCCATTGTGTCTTTGAGTTGCTGTGCTGGCTGCAAGTTTCCTACACCATCAGGATCTACCGGGGGCTCCTGGCTTGCATCCCAGATGGCTCCCAGCTTCGCTTCCTACTTCCTCCTCATGTCAGGCCCCGCCCACTGGAGGAACCAGCTGATCGGGAGGCAAATACTCACTATAATTTGTTGACATTTCCATGAAGAACCTTATTCAGGAGACTTTGTTTAAAGAAATATTCTTTTGACATTTGGGGTCATGTGACTAAAAGCAAGAGAAGTCAATAAGGAAATCTTTATATATCAAACATTTGCCCTTGGTTCTGAAATAGGAAGAAAAATGCCTTTCTAGCATATTTGATTTTGTATTTGCTGATACATGGGCCACCTCAAGATTCTTTCCTCACATACTAACTGTAAACAGTATTCAGGGATAGTAGAGTTTTCACAGGAAACAAATCTGGATTTGCATATAACTTTGTGTACCCATTTAAAATTTTTTTCAAATAGTGAGTGAAACAACTATCTAGGAATGAGTTGGGGTTGGGTGAAAGCTTCACTATCACTGAGCATGAGTTCTGGCATAGAACAAATATTTAAATGTTTTTTAAATAAATGTATGAGAAGTTTGAGGACAAATTAAGGCAGTCATTTTTCTTCTAGAAAATATAAGTAGCATGAAGAACTAAACTGTCATGTATAAAACAAAAATGCAGCCTGAGCAAAGCCTTACCCTTTTTATAGCACCTGAAATGTTAACTCTTAAGCTCACAGAATAAGCAGGTCACTACTTCAGTCTAGAGTGTAAGAAGTTCTGGAGAAAGAACTGGTCAAAGAGGGCCAAGACTTCTTGATTTGGCCCAATATTTGACACTGAAACACAAACTTAAAAAAATATGTAGGGTATCACTGTGTAGTCCTGGCTGGTTTGGAACCCAGTTATTTATGCCAGGGTGCTATCAGACTTGTGGTTCCTATCTATCTCTATCTCTCTTCTTAGTTTCTTAGGACTAACTGAGACCCTGTGAGGACTACATTAATCTTTTTCAAAGATGGTAGCCAATATGACCTGGTTATCTTCCCCTTAAAAGGCTCTACCCTCTCTCAATACTGCCATGCTGAAGATCAAAGTTCTAGCATATGAATCTTTATGACATATTTGAACTTCAGCATGCTTTTAACAATTTCAAAAAATGTGAATTTCATTTTCAGAAGCAAAGCATTTTGCTTTGGAATTCATTAAGTGAAATTTGAAAGCTCCACAAGGAATTTTATATTGGCAGTAGAGTGATTACCAAGCAAAGAAAAACACGTCTTTCCCATAAGTCTTTGAAATTTCTCAAATTGATGGGAATGTTTGGTAGCAAGAACATATATTCAAGAATATGAATTATTATTTAAGTGAAATTGCTGCATTTTACATTCCTAGGGCTTATTTTCATTCTGGTTTGGATCACTTTTTAAAATTAAAACATAAATATAGATAGTGTATTAATTGTAATCTATCAACAGAGAAAAGCACTCAGCATTCAGCTTGCTTTGAACTCTACACTGTTTGATGCTATGTTGAACTCCCATAGTATGCTTCAGAGACAGCTTCAATTTGACACCTGTGCTTTATGAGCTGGAGGGTTCTGTAGTGATTAAAAGAGGAATAGTAGAATTTTAAATCAGGAAAGGAATTTAGAAACTATTTTATGGTTCTAATTTCAAAGTGGGCTTAAAACTGCGACATAAAATTTTGTTCTATGTGAACATGTCCAGGTTCTCAGAGAATACACTGGATTCTTGATATAACTGACATAAATTGAGTATCTAAAACTACATGTAACATATGAGCTAGCTGCTGCCTTGGGAACCTAAGTCTTTCTCTAAACCTGATAAAACTGTACAAGGGGTGAGTGATGATTATGATTAGGACATTAATTTCACTCTGAAGTCCATAATGTCAAAATGGACACTAGAAGTTTTCTTTACTTCATTTATCAGGCTCTGTCTGATGTACAGCTCTACTGGATGAGTCAGACTCTTTGGTAAAGTTTTAACTCTTCACGAGAAAAACTCAGAAAGGGAAAATGGAGTTATACATCTTTGTACTGGAAAACATTAACAAACAGTCATTAAAATATCACTTATCAAGTTAGATGCTGAGAGGAAAGATACGTTTTCATTTTACATTGCCCTGACTCTGTGCTGTCATGATCAGTTCAAATTCAAGAACTGGAAAGTGTTAGTTCTTTTTCTGTTTTTCTATTTCAGAAGTGAAGTGAATAAGCAACTTGATATAACACAGCTGCTACTTCCATCGACTTAATGAGTTTTTCAACGCACCCCCCTGTACCTCAATATTAGAGGAACACATGGTGCAGTTAATGTCTAAGAGTCAATTTATTTGACTTTTTATTGTGAATTTTCCACCTGTGATGTCAGTTTCTTTGAGAAATCCTGTTTGTTTATGTACAAATGTGAAACTTCTTTCAAAGTCAGTCAGTGTCATCATATTTTATTACAAAAATTAACAGAAATGCTTTCTGGTCCCTATAGCAATTCTTCCTGAAGAAATAGGTAATTTGGGTATATTTGAGAATTCATTTACATTAATTCTTTGTTTGCAAGCAGTAGAAGGTAGTAAGAATAAACATTAACATCTATCTGTTTTAAGGTAACCAATTGGTTTTTAAAACAAGCAAATAGGAACTCCCTATGCAAGCATTTAACTGCTTCCCCTAAGACCAAATGGCAGGGCTTCACAACAGCTCTATTGAGAGAGAAAAGTTAACTTTGAAATCAGAAAGGAATGAAAATGTATCTAATTCATCTTGGCTTGTTCTGAAGAATAAAAGGAAAAGATGTTTCAGATTTCTATTGGGAAAAGTACCAGAAAAAGTCCTGCTTTGACTTAGGGTTTACTGCTGTTTACATGGGTGGGGAAGAGACAAACAACAGAGCAGAGTAAGAGCATTTTCCTGGTTTACTGGAAGGTCTGAAAATGAAGGACTTAGGAATTCCTATTTTTAATTTGTAAACCTCATACGTTCCTTTTTAAATGGGACTGCTGTTAGCTGAAGGGATGTCTCCACTTTCAGAGCATCTGATGGATGAGTCGGCCAACAGGGGCCACTTCTGAGACACTATGTCACTACCAAGGCTTCCCAACAAGTTTTTGGGCTAATTTGAGGAACATATGATGAATATTCATTTCCTTCCTTAAAATGGGCAAAAATGAAGACTATAAATACCTCAGAGTAGAAGAATTAGGTATGTTGAGATTAAATTCACCAAGTTAGATAGCCATTCATGCCGATACTTGCAAACAGTTGTTTAAAATGGGAAAAATTTGTGTTACAATATTAGATTAGCCTTTCCCTATGCAGAAAATTAGGGCAGTTAATGTACTAAAACACTATTTTATCTTATCTGTAAGCAATTATATGTTGTTGTCTCTAAATAATTTGGAAAGTACTGGCATGTAGTGAGTTTCTCAAATAATTTTTCCTTTAAGAAAAAAACTTGCTATACTATAAAACACTTTGTTTAATAGTAAACAAAACTATAGCAAATATAATGAACATTAAAGTACACTTAAGAAGAAATCACATTCCAACTTTATAAACTCCAGTGAGAAAACAGAGGTTAGACTTTTTTTCAGTGCAATGAAAGTTAAATCTCAACTTGCAGGTAAGCCATATAGTATACATTCTTAAATTTCAAAGATAACATGGGATTTACTATATATTGGGTCTTTAAAATGGGTACACAGAAGGATGGTGTGAACTGTTCCTGGAATTTTTTTTTTTTTTATATATGATTCCAAAAGAATTTTTGGAACTTTTTCAACTCTTTTAAGAACACAAGGTAAAAGTTTTATTACAAAACCCACACATGCCCTTGACAAAGGACAAGTTTTCTAAATGTAGATGCTTGAACAAGGCAACTGAAAAACAAGAAGGGGCAGGAACAATATTATTACTGTGTCTTTTTAATACTTTTATATAATCTGAGCTTTGCGGCTCCTCTATTAAGAAACATTAATTTTCTGCCTTTTATTCCCATTATATGTGCCCCAAACTCCAGGAGAACAGAACCCAATGGAAACCTAGGGGTGCAGCCTCCTATGTCTGAAATGTGGGTGAAATAAATGAGAAATGGGAAACGTCATTTTCTGCCCCAATTAGCACATGAATCACATGTAGATATCTTTTGTTTAACTCTCATAAAACTCACAGGTATTCAACTGTCTCTGCAATTAGATTCTAGCTCACATTTTAATAATTTTTCAACAGCTTTTCAGTCGTGCTTCTTGGCTGGCTTACTCATCTTGATTACGGATGTAGGATATCCCCGATTTGGAGGCATGTTTCGTTTTTCAGGCCCTCCTTCTAACTGTAACCTGCTCATTTTGCCAGTTATGCTGTCTCACCCTATACCAAGAAATTATATTTTTAATTGATCTTTTTGCAATTTTCATACAATATAATTTGATGGTATTTAGATTTGTGTGAGAACAGACAAAGCAACAAAATAAAACAATCTATTCTATTGTATTCCTCAAGTTGTATCCCCTGAAGATGGGGAACAGCAGCCTTGGTACAAGTGGGCTTTACACCATCCTAGAGCAAGGGGCATTGACAATGCCCTCCACTGAACAAAGCTTTCCTAAGACCCACAATGCTGTGGTTACTTACACCTTTGGCATAATATATTAGATCTCAGTTTCATCATATCAGGAGGAGGATATGTTAACTAGGAGGAATGGGTTTAAAAGAACTGATACTCCTCAGCTAATTATATACAATGGGAAACATGTCACTATTTCTCTCAATAGTACTCTAGAAAAGGCCGTATTCCAGAGGAAGTTTATTTCTTCCCACACCTGGGTGCTTAGCTATTTGATAAGCTCTAGTTAAAAGTTTTGCGGGAAAACATTTTCATCTTTTTCTTTAAAATGGAGAATAAAAACAAAATAAATATCGCAAGGTAGAGGTATTAAGTATGGTAATATTAAGTGTGGAAAATGAGGTTAGAATTTATGTCACCCTGCAGAACATAGCCTCTTAATTATGGTAATGCTCAATACCATCTTGAACAAACCGAGAAAAGATAAAATGCTATTAAAAACTGGGTCTCCCCTTCTGACAAAACATGACATTACAACAAATATTATGGCTCTGGGAAATCTTAGAGAAAATGGATTGTCAAAGGTATGCTCCCATATGTTCTGAAGACAAAGAGTGACTTGTATATCCCAGTGCTTGAAAAAAATAGTGTAGAAGTTTTCCTCTAAAACCCTCAGTCCTTTGACAAAGTCTTCATTCAGTGTAACTGTGTAAGTTCCCTTTTCCTTATCAACAGGTTAACAGAGAACATGCCACACTCTCTTCTTTCCTGGGCTTCTGTCAATCGCATTCTGGCCTCATTTTCTATGGTTTTCACCTTTGTATACTCAATTACACACCACAATGCGAGGTTCTTCTAGGCTCGTTTTTCATTTCAAAGTTGTCTATATTTTACCTTTTAAGTGATTCCTAAATCAAAGTAGTATTTGGAAAATGATCTGGAAGAGTAACACTAATCAAATGAAGAAAGTTAAAAGGCTATTTTTAAAAAATTGAATTGTAGATATAGAAATAGAACTATTTTTAGAAGAACTAGAAGAATTAACATGAAAACTCCCAGAAATCTACATGCAGACAGAAAAGTCTTAGGATTGTCTTCTGATGGGCCTTTATCTCAGGAGAGGAGCTGTGAAAGAGAAAAATGTGGCTGCACTTTCACCATGAGAACCTGAATGTTGCTAGTTGAGCTTGAAGTTTCTCTATTTTTAGATAGCTGCAATGAGAGATGCCTTGGAAGAGGATTAGTAATGAGATTCATCAGAGGGCAAGAAAATTAATGAATAGCTTCACACTAGATACAACAAATGAAATGAAGCACAGTTCGGAAAACATCCTTGGAGATGATTCAATGTCTTCTCTTGCCAATGGAGAAAATAATGCTGGGCAGATAAATGACTGCACTTAGGTCTTATAGTTGGCTTGTGTCGGAGACAGATCTGTACTTAAAATTGCAGACCAGCACCTCCAAACAATTTGTTCAGAGGTTGGCATGGCATAACACCAACAAAATGTCAATTGACTTCCAGAGTCTAGGGTGAATAGAGAATTAGAATGGCAACAGAATTGATCTTTTTAGGAAAGAAGACGAAAAATGCTTTGGAGTATGGGAGTAATTGTATTTATCAGTTTCCTTCTCATATACCTCAGCAGTTTCCATTTATTGGATGACTATTTAGCTTACATTTGGAAATGCAATAGTTGTAATACTTGCACATAGTTTAATTAATAACATCATCTTTTCACTCGATGAGACTGTTGTCATGTTAAATTGTAACTATTAAGATCTTCTTAGTGTGACTTATGAGAAAAGTAATGGTATTTAATTGCTGTCTGATGGATTGAAAAGAAAAAAATATACATATATTTGAAAAAGCATGGAACAAATAGTACTAATATAAGGTAAGGGGAGAGGAGAGGAGGGGAAGGGAAAGCAAAGAAAGGGAGAAGAGCAAAGCATGATGGGGCAGAGAAATATTCAGGTTTCCAGTATATGTGAGGAGAAGTCAAAGTGTGGAAAGTCGCTCCAGTTTTGAGTGCTAAGGTCAGAGTTAATTTTTCTCACTTTGCCTTTATGTCAGTCTATGCTTTCTGCTTATGGTGGTAACTATTTTATAATAGTTTTGCTAGAGTAGGAATGATATATAATAAACTTTAATACTTAATACACATAATTAGATGAGTGTAAGCAATTCAAAAGTAAAATCATTACAATAATTAAAATAATTAGCACTTTGATTACCTCCCTAATTTTTCTTCTTGTTCATATATCCTTCTCCCTATCTCACCACTGGTGGTGAAGTTTCACAAAGATGTCTAGGATTTTTATAAGTTATACTGGATATCTTCTTTTTTTCTTATTTCCTCCCCTTAGAATAATCATTTTTGGCTGAGTATGTTGTAGAATATACCTTTAACACCTGACATTAATAAGTAGTATTCCATTAAACTATTGTAAGTATTCCATTAAGTATTTTTGACAAAATAAAATATGCCACTTTTCTTTTTATGGGTCATGCTTTTTATGTTGTGGCCCCTTTTTTATGATCCAAGGTCTTAAAGGTATTCTAGATTTGATCATTTTATGTCATTTTAAAGACATCTGAGATTGTTTTGAGCTTAATTTTTATATTGTTCTCACATATGAGTAAAAGTGAGTATTTTGTACACAAACATCCAATTTTTCTGGTAAAGCTCGCTGAAAGAATAACCTCTTTCTACTGTGATGTCTCTGTCTGTACCTTTGTCTAACACTAGTTGTATATTTACCTGTAGGTTGATCTATAGTCTGTCACATTGGTTGGTTTCTGTTTTAAAGACAGGGGCTTCCTATAGCTCCAGCTGGCTTGCAAATAGCTATATAGACCAGGCTGCCCTCAATCTCACAGAGATCTGTGTGTCTCTACCTCCTGAGTGCTGGGATAAAAGGTATGTACCACAACTCCTGGCTGGTATTACAGTTTTGACTACCATGATTTTGTAATAATTCTTGGAATGAGGTGATGTTTGAGGTAAGCTTGCCTTGCAACGTTATTCTTTTAAAGGATATTTTGGGATTTGATGAGGTTCTTCCTTTGTACTTTTTTTTTTTTTTTTTTTTTTTTTTTTTTTTTTTTGTCTGCCTCTGCCTCCCAAGTGCTGGGATTAAAGGCGTGTGCCACCACGCCCCGGCCCTTTGTACTTTTATATGAATTTAAAAAGAGTCTGAAAATTTCTGTGAAAAATGCCTGCTGGTTGGAATTTTTGTTTTGCAGATTGAATTGATCAGTAGATCAATTTAGACAGAGCTATTATCATAAAGATGTCTTCTCAACCACAAACATAGAATATTTAATTTGTCAGCAAAATTTTGTTACTTTTCAATTTTTTCATGCATTTCATTAAAAATAGCCTCAAGTGTTTTGTATTTGACTGCTACAGTGAATGGGCTTATTTCCTTGATTAAATTAGTGAACATTTGACTTTATTTCAATTTATAAAAAATTCAATGGCTTTGTATATTGATCTTACATCCTGAAAACTTTCAAAAAGTCATTTTAGTTTTGACTTTTTTTCAGTTTTATGCATATGTGATCTCCTGTCATCTGCAAGCAAAGTGTATTTTATGAAATTCACTCTAGTTTGAATAACTCTAACATTTTCCTTACCTGATTACATTGGCCCTTATTTCTAATATAACCGAATCAAAGTGGACTTTCTTGTTTTGTTTTGCTCCTGATTTTAGAGAGAAAGCTTTTATTCATTCCCAGTTAACTATGCTGCCTTGTATAAGCCAGAAAGATCCTTATTTGAATAAATTTTGCAATCACTAATACATATGCATTTCCCTCACCACGTGTTTATTTGCATCACTTCATTTTTCATTTAAATTGCACACATTTTATTTCAATACATCTACATAAAATTATTTTCACTTTCTTGGAAGGAAAATAATATTTCACTTGCCGTAATTGTAAGGCAATACTGGGATCAAATCTGTAAAGGGAAAGCACTGCTAAAAATCTGGTAGATACTTTTTGTGGGTGCATTAAGAGGTATATTCAGTAAGTCAGGAAAACATTTAAAGATGCTTTTGCTACACTAAACATTTTTCTTTGTGTAGTCAGTTCCTAGAGTGAATAGAAAAACAATTGCTTTATTCAGCAGTTAATTCATATTCTTATGATCGTTCACATAGCATTAAAAACCTACCTCTCATATGTTGGAGATAAGTTTCAAAATAGAGAATCATTATTTCTTAGGCAGGTGTGGAAGTTTGGGCATCAAAAGCACCAGAGTTTAGGAATTTCCAGAGTGGCAGTTATAGTCATTGATTACCAGTATTCATTACCATGAGAATTTAAGACTCACTCCAAAAGAATCAGAGTACTTAGGTTGTGATAACTATATCTTTTTAAAGTTCTCTAGGTCTGTCCAATGTTTAGGGAGGGTGAGAAATCTCTGTGACAGCATAGCATGTCTCTGAAGGAGGAGGAAAGTGGTGGTGGTGGGGTCGTCGTGGTGAAGGTTTGGTGTGGACAGTCAGGACTAATCCAGATTGTCTCAGCTGGATGCATCATGGAACAATTAAATTATCATGGTTACTGGCTGTTTCAGGGTTAGAAATGAATGGCCTGTTATGGCACTTGGATATTTTTTATGCAGAGCTGACAAGAGCACTGACTCTTCCTCCAGAGCAAACCGAGTTTTGTCTTAAATGCTCTTTTGGTTTGAAAGCAGTATGATGTTACATGTATAGTTCATGAGTGCATTTTTGAGAGCATACTGAAAGGACCATCTAAAACACCTTTCTCGATATTTTGCAAGAGAAATGTGAAGTATTTTTGGAAAAGTTTCAACACAATGACTGTCTATAGTTCCAGAGAGGCGATTCAGAGTGACCTTCAGCAGCAAACATTTCAAAACTAACCCAAACTCTTCACATAATCCAAATGTGCACGCAGAAGTAGAAAGAATGCCCGAACAGCAGCTTGATTGGGAATCAATTCTCCCAACTATCCACTTTTTTTCTTAAACATTTTTAAAAATAAAGCATATTTCCACTGAGCAATGATCGGTCTTTCAAGCTGTGCTTTGTCATTAACTCGGGTCACGTTGGCATCTTGAAGACTTGGGAAAAGAGAGAAAGGTAAAAAATACAGATTTTCAAACTTGCTTAGTAGAAGAATGGAGTGGGAGAAAGAACTTCGAATCTTAGTTTAGGACAGTAAAGGGAAGACAGTAGGACTATTTTACAAACTACACATTGAGGAAGTGATGCGGAAGAAAGTGGGGGCAGAAGGTTTCTTTGCGGGAATGGCAATCACAGCCTATAGGGACAGTTCCTAGCGTCTCTCTGTGCCCTCCTCTCCGAAGGTCCCCACTCTCCGCCCTTGGCAGGCAGATCTGGTAGGGCGGGGTGACGGCTCCTGCCTGCCGGTCCTGGCTCGGGAGAATTCAGAGCTGTACCCTGCGGTCGGGACTCCGGGCGGCTGGAGACCTGCAGCACCCTTAGGTCCCGGAGCTCCGGTACCCCGCGGTCTCCCGCCGGGCGTGAGGGAGCCGTCCTCCGCGCCCAGCCTGTCCCCGGGCAGCTCTGCACAGCTCTGGCCGCTCGGCACTCCTCGCCGGAGCCGGGATGGAGCAGTCGCGGTTTGGAAGCGGGGACCACCCCAGCGGCCGACTGCTACCCGCCCCGGGGCTGGGGGCAGCTGCGCCCTCGTCGCTTGCGCCGCCGCTCCAGTCGGGAATCCCGGCTTCCGCAGCTTTCCTGAGGCCTCCGGGCCTGTTCCTGCGGGCGGCCGCCAGCGCTGGCCACGGAGGATGCGCGGCCTCCCCGGGGCCGGACGGGACGCTGGGCTCGGTGGGCCGCGGCTACCCGAGAACTCCCAAGTGCGCCCGCTGTCGCAACCACGGAGTGGTGTCGGCACTCAAGGGCCACAAGCGCTTCTGCCGCTGGAGGGACTGCGCGTGTGCCAAGTGCACCCTGATCGCCGAGCGCCAGCGCGTCATGGCCGCGCAAGTGGCGCTGCGCAGACAGCAGGCGCAGGAGGAGAGCGAGGCCCTCCGGCTGCAGCGGCTCCGGTGCCCTGGACCCTCGGGGTCTGGGGCTCTGGCGTCCCGGGGCGGCGGCAGGACCGAGAACCCCCGGGCGGTGGGCAGCGCTGCCACGGAGGCTGAGCTCGGAGCCGCCGCCGCCTCCAAGAGGCCCGCCACCCCAGCTTTCGAGGTTTTCCAGCCAGGTGAGTGGGCGCTTGGTTTGCTTTTCGCTGAAAGAAAGATTGTTCTGGAGGAACACGTTGAACCAAACAGCACCGCCCTAGAGGCGCCTGGACGGAAAAGTTAGAAAGGCTCAAGTTTTGGAAAACTCTTCTGTGATGTGGACGGCAGCTGGGGTGTTAGGAGTCTATCATTTTCACTAGGGAAGGTCTGTTTCCTTAAGTTAGAGGGAAATGCATGAAATAAGTCAAATTGGGGGATCATGGCACGTAACTCGCCCTGGGAATAGAGAGATGTGCACGCAGGCTGCTTTGACTTTGTGTGAGCAGAACTCAGGCCGGCATTCAGAGAAAAGCTTAGCGACTCTGCGTGCTTTTGTATTCTTTTCAGTGGTGAAACCAGAGGGAATCTTCTGATCTTGCACGGGAAACTTACTGACGGTGATTAGTGTGCAGTTTTTCGCTTTGGGGGCAAAGTTCTGTGGCCAGCTACAAACTGGCAAGAGACTGAAATTAGTAACCCGTCTCTCTGCCCTCTAAGCACTAACTCCAAAGACTTAGAAAGCTCTAGTGATTGACGTGTTAGTTCCCATAGGAACGAATTTTAAGTTTTCCGATTTGTGAAATCACTAAAAATGTCAATTTAAACCTGGAGAGTTATCACCAGAGGACTTTTCATATTCACTCGTTTGGTTGCAAATCAATGGCTCAAATCTCCTGTCTTCAGATATATGAGTAAAGATAGCCTAAATTTCTTTTTTCCCTGCTAATGTAAATTCCATCGTGCTTTCATGAATTTTATAGCCCTCCGAGGGGCCCATGAATAGTGAAATTTCATTTTGATCTTTTTGTTAAAGTCCCAAATAATTTGTATCATATGAAGCTTTGTGATAAATGGACAGTAAATTATTAATTGGAAACTTTCCATGAATTGTGAAAAATGCAGATCTTAATACAGGGTGTAATTTTGAAAAAAAATAATCTATTGAAGTGACATATTGTTTTTGGATTTATATCTGCTTTTGACAAGTGTTCTAGGTTATTTCAATAGATGAAATAGACTGTAAGCTTTTCTCAGGGGAGATCAAGAAAGAATGATGAGAAAAATTACTAAACAAAATTGCCATAAAAGAGAAGCAGATACTAGAATTCTTTAAGCTAGTAGTGAGATTCAGCTCATGGTATTGACAATATAGATTTGTATAGATTTATTTAATGTTTTGGTACCAAAATGTACATTGTACAGGCCTTATTTTATTAGATTATTTTACCAGTGATGATGCCCTTATAAAAAGCAAATGTGTTTCAAAGTGTGCTTCAGTGGCTTTTTAAATTGACCACTTCCTCTTACACAATATCCATGAACTATAGTAAGATGTTGCATTTAATTTATTCTTTCACAAGACAAAGACTTACAGTGATGCAGAGGTGAATAACATTTTCCAATAAAAAAGGAACATTATGTTCAAAAGAGGGAAGACTATAAGCATCTGAAACCACAGTAAAAGGACAAATGTCGAGATAAAACAAAGCTCCAGAACTTGAGAGGATAAAGAGACCGGGAAGTGATATCAACATATTTTAAAGACACTTTATCTTCAAAGTAGTCATATGCAATCAGTATTTCATGTGCTTCCTTTTGTTTTGAGACAGGATTTCACCCATGTAGCCCAGGCTTCCTGTCAGCTCCTAGTAACCCTCCTTCCTCAGCACAGGGATTACAGGTGTGAGCCACTACACACAGCTTGTAATCAGTAGTTCTTTACATATATTTGTCATGTGAGTCCAACATAGTAACAATAACTTATTTTAGAAAAATTTCCAACAGAGATGCAGCTTTGATACTTGCAGTGTTTGGGGGGTATGTTCAGAAAATCCTGTTCATGAGGAGACGTGAGGGAGGCGCACAGCGGTTTATCTGCACATGGCAAATGCCACCTGGTCTGGTTGAAAGCCTTTTGGCTCTTCCAGTGCTAAGTTTGGCATGCTTTAACTTTTACATAAATTATAGACATTTTTATGGGGGGTGATTTTGTGAGTATTTCTTTAAAATCCGGGGAAAACATGAGAATACTCTAAATAGCAGTTGCAGACCACTGCTTCAGGTAGTATTTATATTAGATTCTTGAACTGTAGAGAAAGAAGGTTGGGGAGAAATATTCTGGTTATCCTCTTGGATAGATTTCCTTTTTGGAAATAATGTGTATTTTCAGGGTAAGAGGAAATGCACAGCCAAATAAAAGTTATTTGGTGTGTGTGCATTATGTTAGGTGCTAAGTGTTAGCTTGGCAGTATAGTAATGAAATATTCTTGTTTAACTTATATACTCGACATTTTTAGATTTAAAAAATGAGGTTTATGTAAAACATATTTTAGAAAATTTCCCTTAGTATTGGGGTGTGGGGTTCAAACATCCAATGTATTGTTTCGACGGGATCCATACAGAATGCAATTGTGTAGTAGATGTGTTTTTTAGGGAGACTTGGTTTTAAAGTTTTTTCTTAGTGTTTCTTAGAGATTGAAAAAGAAAATTCATCTTTCACCAAGAGTTATGAAAATAACAAGTTGTTTTGGTCATCCATACACAAAGTGAATGGCACAAGTCTCACATGGTTTGATACAGATATTGCAGGAATCGTTACTGCTGTAAATTTGAAATGGTTTATGGGTATTCCACCTGAAGGCATCTGATTCCTTCTGAAATGAAATAAATGATCTCTTATTTCTCCAAATTATTTAAGTTACTTGACTGATACTTGAAAGTGAACATTAAAAGTTAATTATTGAAATTTAGCATTAGGGGTTGAATAGAATATTTACATTCAAGCTAAGATTCTTAATTTTTATGATTTCTTATCTAAGCCTAACTATTGCTTTTAGTTCTTTTCACATGGTGTCTATGGGAAAAAACCTCACTTAGATAACAAAACTTGAACATTTATGAAAATTTCCCCAGTACTGAGATAGTACTTCATAAATCCTTTTGATAACAACAAACTCTCCTCTTCTGGTACTTAAATTCTAAAGGATTTAAATACTGCATAGCTTCATGATCCTGAAATAACACAAGGAACATTATTCTCCAATCTTCCAGCACCTGCAAATTCAGAATCTTCCTTCCTTCCTTCCTTCCTTCCTTCCTTCCTTCCTTCCCTTTCTTTCTTTCTTTCTTTCTTTCTTTCTTTCTTTCTTTCTTTCTTAATTTATTTATTATTATCTATTATTTATTCCATTTTATGTGTATGAGTGTTTTATGTGCATGCCTGCATGTGTGTAAATACTCCGATGTCATGCAGTGCCTGTGAAGGACAGAAAGGGTGTTGGATCCCTTGGAACTGGAGTTAATGATGTGATGTGGGCACTGGGATTTGAACCTGGGTCTTTTGCAAGAATAGCCAGTGCTCCTAACTGCTGAGCCATCTTTCCAGCCCCTGGAATTATTTCTTAAGCTTGAATTTCATTAAAGTGTTTTAGCATTAATAAATATTACCAATATAATTAGAATGAGTGAATATTCATTCATCTTTTTTTTTTATGAGTGGGCAGTACTAGGTAGGTCTGGCAAGTTTGCCCTTTGTTCAGTTATTTTTTGTTTTCTTTTCTGCAGAACAAAAAGACAGTAACTGTGACTCATGCCAGAGTGGACAAGGAGAACCAGTCTCCAAGACCCACCAATTTTCATCTCCTAAGGGTAATGGTATCACTGGGGAACTACGCATCATGTCATCTATTTCAGAACACTCAACCAAGTCTGACAGCATCCTGTCTCCTTACTCCATAGGGCAATCGGGAGGAGAAGACAGTCCTAGGTCCTTCTCTTCCTCTGATCTGGAATCAGGAAATGAAAGTGAGTGGACCAAAGACTACATTGCTACCAGAGCCAGCCCTTCCACAGTTGCCTCAAGACCAAAAGATCCTCTCGGAATTCTTACCAAGATTTTTCCAAGTTACAAGCGTAGCCGGCTAGAAGGCATTCTACAGTTCTGCAAAGGGGATGTAGTCCAAGCTATTGAACAGATTCTAAATGGGAAGGAACATAAGCCAGACTCCAGGGACCTAGCAAACTCAGATTTGGAAAATACTACTTTTCAGAGAGCTTCAAGTTTTAGTCTTGCTGGAATTGGTTTTGGAACTCTAAGTAATAAATCAGCTTTCTCTTCTCTTCAAACCACATCTGCTTCTTACGAAGGTGATTCAAGTCTCTACAGTTTTAATCCTAGACTAGCATTCAGTCCATTACGCCTGGCATATTCTTCACCTGGAAGAGCACTCTCTGGTTTTATGTCGCCCTACCTAACTCCTGGGTTGGTTCCTGCATTGCCTTTCCGACCAGCTTTGGATTATGCCTTCTCAGGGATGGTGAGGGATTCTCCTCACCTTCCCAGCAAAAACTTAGTAACTGCTGGTAAACTTTATTTTCGATCCAATCAGGAAAATTAATGTCTATTCATTCTCCCATTCTGTGATGTTTCTAGAACTGTGAAATACACACACACACACACACACACACACACACACACACACACAATCTGTTAGTGTACTTCAATAAGCATAAGATGGGATGACTAGGCCTTAAATGCCATTTTTATAAGCATATAATAGACTTTAGACTTGAAGACTCTTCTTTAGCATTCATTAAATCAAAGAAGCATTTGAACACATATGTGCCTTGACTGAACCTATTTCAGTATATATTTTTATTTTAAACTAATGAATTTTCTCCCTAAATTATCATTTCTATTTTAAAATCATAAATTCTTTTATTTTCTTGAAGAGTTGGGCTTAAAGTTATGAAAAGTTGTAAAGAGTGATCCAACATGTTACCAGACAAACCAAAAGGGATAATTGAAAACTGAGTTTAATTCCAAGTGGAATTCCAAAACAACAATTTCTCCTCC
>NW_008334003.1:1115254-1178181 GCF_000622305.1 Nannospalax galili
CCAGTAGTAATTAAACCTGAGAACCTAAGAAATTTGAATTTCTTATATTTTGGAATGCCTTACTTTTCATTCTTTCGCTACCATTTGTAAAATGAAAATGCTTTGAAACAATTTTCTTTAAAGTTAACACTGCGAATTACAGAAAAAAATATTAAGTGAATCTTATTAAATAAGACTATGCCCTCTTCTGGCCACTACCACAAATTGCAACTCAGTTCTGCAGAGTAAATTGGAGACACTTGCATGGCTTCCTAACAGTTTGAGGCTAACACCTTTTTGAACTCACCATTTTGGATCGTGCTGCATTGAATTTTTCTGATTGTGAAGTGCATTTCTACTGTAGATGCTTTTAATCTTTCAGTGTGCTTATGTTCATATCTGGGGAAATATTCTTTTCCATTTGTTTAAAATAATATGTCACCCATTCTCAAAGGTAAAAATAATTGTATTCAAAAAACTAAAACATCTACTCAGACAATATTGATTCTATATAGATTATGTTTAATGCATTGAGGAGAGGCAATATTTCCAGTGGGAATAGCTTTCATTAAAATTTAGAGATATTCTTGAAATTTTAGAAATACAGTTTGTTCTGCATATGGAACATTTGAAAACTATTCATTCAGCTATTCATTTCAGTCATTGGAAAGTCCCTGAAGATACTGCTCACAAAACAGTTTTTACAAAGTTTTCCTTGTATGTCATTGCTTTTTAAAGGACAATAAGCTTTATTGTTATTTTTAGAGAGAAATGAAAACCCAGATGTGGTAGGAATTAGATATCGTAATCTGAGCAGTAAGAATCACTAGTGACTAATTATTTATGCACATATGCCTTTTCCATGAAGCCAAAAAAATCATATTTTCACAGTGTATTTTACCAGCAAATATAATGAGTTACTGGAGAGTATCTGGTGCTGATTTAGAATGCAAATTTGTTTAATAATTATGCACTAATTTTAATGGTGTAAGGGTGTGAAGAAAAATCCTGTAAAGTTTTGATAGATGCAATATTCAGTTTTGTGCTAAACAAAAACAAGAAACCTTTTAGACTCAGAGCTTAAACCACAGTGCAATGCCTGCCAAATAATTGCTATTCAGTTAGCATATACTGTGTGAAGAATGATTTTGGATAATGAATTTCTTTGGGACTCCAGCAAAATCAAAGAACTCTACAAGATGGTCTATAGACACATGGTTTTGGGTACAATTTCATGAAACTCTTGGGTCTCCTACATAATATTCTGATCAGGAACCTTGGTATTTTTGTTGTGTTATTGTATTAATCTGTTTATTAAATACTACTTTTGAAATGCACTAGACCATACAGAAGATGCCAAATATAAAATATGATGCTGTAAGGAAAGTTACTTTATGTAATAGATATCTGTATTAAAAGTACAGTAATTTTGGAGTTGCTGGATAATTTATGTAGGTAACGTAATAATGTGGACATATCAATTTAAGAAACTAATCTGAAGCTAATTTTCATAATGTTTTATGTGTTACTTTTATAAAACTTTTAAGATGCAAACAACCTTATCAAATAGAGTGCTTGTCTAACTACTAAACAGGAAGTAAAGAAACTGAGGCTCAGCAGTGACTCTCTAGTCACAAGCTCAGTGGTATGTGTGAGTCATCAGGAAAGGACTTTCTTACTTTAGCAATTTCAGACTATTAGGTGAGGAAGGATTCACGTCTGTTTCCTCCCTCACAGCTTTACATAGTGTCTGATTTATATGTAGTGAGTAATACCTTTTCATTTATTGAATTAAACAAAAGATAAATGTATTAGATAAGGAATTCAGTCATTCAACTCCAATTTATTAACCATTCACTTCCTGCCATACACTGAGCCAGTAAAAGACATGATTAAGATACTAGACCGAGCTTCAAGTTTCTCATAATCTATTTTTTCCATGAGTATTAAAAACAATCAAGTAACTGGCTAATGCTGGCACCATTTGATAATGTTGGTACATCATCTAGTTCTTGAAGTCCTGACATTCATACCTATAGAAGCTACTTGGGGCCTGAACTTCTAGCCCACTAATTAGGCATAAGGAAGAAGAGGATGAACTGTAAGAGATAACACATGACCAAAATGAATTGGATCTATTCCATATACTCTAGAAGACACAGAAGGTAAAAGTTCTATGGTGGTATTATTCATTACTCCTTCAGCATTGGGATTGAATCATTTGAAAGCTAATCAAGATTATAGGAAAAGTTCAGATATTTGTCAATAAAACCCAATGCAGTTTTACTCATGAGAATGTTTCATATTAGAAAGGCGCCTAGGAGAAGATGGAAAGGAGGCAGACTATAGTGTGTGGTTTACAAAGCCTTCAGACTAGTAGAGGTTAGTGTGAAGCACACGTGTAAGGAAGAAGAGATCTTAAATAAGATATGGAAGAACATTGAAGATAAACAGATGAATTTTTTTGTGAGAGTGTGTACTTTGTTGTTGAGGAGATCACTACTATGATAGGTTAGTTACTTACATTCTGGGCCTCTGTTTCTTCTCAGGAAAACAAGGATAATAATAATCTGCCTGCAAGATTTCCGGAGATAAAAAGTAGCTTGAATAAACTGCACAGCACAGTAACGCTTAGATCCTGGTGTCAAATAAACAACTCTCACTGTTACTCCTTTGTATTAAGATATTATCTTTGCCTCCTGATGGCAGTCTCTCAACAAATAGTGCTGCAATTGCATTTAATCTACTTAGTGGGCATAGAACCAAGGGGTGGATATTACCTGTGAACATCCAGGCTTAGTTTGGTTTTCATGCCATGAAGAGTCATACTTTCACAACATACTACTGTAGTGAGTTGGGACACCTTTTACTGTTTCCCCTCCCCTCCCATCCTTTACTTTCCCTTTCTTTTCTCTCTTTCTGCTTGAGACAGGGTCTCACTATGTAGCCCCAGTTGCCTGAAATTTGCTATGTAGACCAGGTTGACCTTGAACTCACAAAGATCTGCCTGCTTCTGCCTCCTGAGTGCTGTCATCAAGGCTTGTGCCACCATGCCTGGCCTGAGATTCTTTCTTTGTGAAGAAAGTGAACATCAAAACCCCAGTTCTGTGTTCATATTACTTTTATTGGTCAGGATTCAGTTAGGAAAACAGTTCTTATAAGTACATGTGGGAATAAGGGAATTACAGAAATTTCACCTAATACAACGGAGGAATTTGGAAATAAAAGTCTGGTAGGAAGAAACCGGCCGATCTGAGACTCACCACCTCATCCAACTGGGCAGACAAGTGGAAACTGTCAGGAAATCCGTGAAGTTCAACATGTTCCATTGCAGACAAGGCTTTCAAGTGGAGGTGGAGGAACTGTCTATGGGGAACTAAGAGAACAAGGGTGGCCTGGAAACTACAGGGGGCCTAAGCATGGTGACTTCTTTTTGACCTCTATCTGAAATACTCATCCATAATTTACCATAAAGGAATTATGGATTAGTTTTCACTCTTGGTGATATACAGAAAAGAATTCTGGGAAATGTAGCTCCCAACCTTAGTGAAGCTGACTCATCACAGTCTAGTACATTGCAGTCCTTGTCAACATGGTTTAGTTCACTTATAGCTGCTGCATTTTTGTGGAAGTAATGGCCCCAAACAGAATATCCTCCACTGAAAGTGGAGATAACCAGCCTTTATATGGCAAAGCATTCCCTTCCAAAAAGGCACACAAAGTTACACATCTGCTCATTCTTCGTTTGTCCAGTCAAATCCACCTTTAAGTGCTCTGTGATGTTAATCCTGAGATAGAGTTAGCCACTATTGGTAAATTTATTGTTAGAGTATGGAATAGTGAAGAAGAAATTACTATATAAGGACCGTCCCTGATTACAGTGGTTCTTAGGGCTTCCAGCTTCATGGCAGTGACAAAGTGTTAGGTATTCGGTAGCAGCTGTAGTCATTTGAATTTTAGTCTTTTCCCAGGCTAGGATATGTGGTACGATATTCTCATGAGATGCTGGGTAATGACTACAAACCACAGCTCCCAAATCCTGTAGGGTAAAGAACTGATACTCCACAGTGTACTGCTTTGCAAAGCTATGAGGTTTGTATATTACATATTAACTAAATATATTTTGAATTTGCAATATTTTCAACTTATGCATTTAATGGGATATAGTCTCTTTGTAAGTGAAGGAGTATCAGCTCACACACACATACACACACAGAGAGAGGGAGGGCGGGGGGGAGAGAGAGAAAGAGAGAGCGAATAGAGAGTTAACTTGAAGCAAAGAAGAAATAAATGCTACTGTCTTCTGCACCTGACCTGTACTTGGTCATGAGATTAAAGGTGACATCTGTAACTTTCTTCATTCATTCTCTCCTTGTTTCCAGCAGATGCCTTAGTTAATTGTAGTTGCTTACTGTGATGAGTGATCCAGATGTCATTAACAATCGCAGTTACACAAGGTTGTTACAACTGTCGATTAACTTTTATGACAAAATATTGGAAGACCTAGCAGCACCCTAGAGGATGTCCTACCGGTTGGGCATACTGCTGCCCGCCTTGTTCCTGTGGTTTCACTGTTGTTGCTAACAGGCAATGGAACACTCAGGTTCCAAAAAATACTGTTTTATTATGGAACAACTATTCCTTTAGGAAGTAGATAGATCTATGAACCAAGAAAACCCAAAAGTTATAAGGAAAGGAAACAAAGATGTTATTAGTGAATCATTAGGATTAATAGGAAATGTATCACATGGGTGTCTGTGGTTTTCAGACTCATAGATTTTGAAGATAAGAAAAATATCTCTACATATTTACAGTGAGTTCAGAGCTCATCTTACCTTGGGAAGACATGATTCCAACCCTAAAAATGCTTTCACCAGCTGGTGCTATAACTGAGCTTTCCAAAGGCCATTTCATAATTTTACTAGACCAGCTGTCTCGGGTGAAGGGAACGGGATGATACCAGTGAGTTCTACGAGCATAAGCCCAATATTGTACTTAATTTGTTGCAAAATGAGTTTCTTTGTCAGAAGAAATGCTGTATAGAATGCTATGCGGGTGCTAAGTCATTCTGAAAACTCACAGATGGTGGTTTTAGCAGAAACATTATAGAAAAGAAGGGCGAAATCATAACTAGCAAGCTTTTTTTTTTTTTTTTTTTTCCCCAGTGAGAACAAAGAGCTGTTTCTTCAATGATGGGAGTGATCTGAGCAATCAACCTGCCACCAGGTGGCTGTTTTGTTTCCTCATGGAATGGTGCCATGTCTGGAATTCTGTGATGTCTGCTCTTAGCCAAATTGGCCTGGGTGAATGAATTTCAGGTTACTGATGGAGTATAAGCTCCACCTCTGTTTCCATGAACATTCTCTTCCTGACCCACTGAATGGGTTACCTTGTGTATATGATTATTAAGATGGTACTTTTCAAAGGTCATTTTACTGAGCCTTTTACATGGGACACTCAGAGAATTAGTATACTTTTTCTTTAGCTAACAAATATGCTCTTTTCCAAGGTGCTTACTATCCAACCAAACTGTTGCCCACAGTTCACAACTCACTGCAGATACATTCCTCTGTGTCTCCTTTGAGACAGTGAACAGTCAGGTGCATAGCTGGAAAGACTTACTACACTGCTTCAAGTGCATGCCTACAGTGCTGCAGAGAGTTACAGACCAGTGCGCTATCATCTGTGAGCAAAGGGGAACTTGATCTTCCTTATTCTGTTGTCACAGACAACTGCACACAAAAGAGAGGAGGTGATGGGGCAGCAGGTGCCATGGAGATCTGAGCCAGTTTTCATGCAACTTGTGTGACTTTAAAATCTGGTGCAAAATAGATCTTTTTTTCTTACATTTGTTGGAGTACAGATCCGGAAGGCTTGGCGGAACCGACACTTGCTAATACTAGCACTTATGGTCATTTGATGACCAATACTAAGGTTAGGATCCTAATAAGTCCCTGTAAGAAGGACGAAGCTCTTTCTCAAAAGGAAGATATGCTTCTGCCAACAAAGCATCACTTTGAAGTCCAAGATGTGTCTGCCATGGTTTACTTATTTTTATTTTGTATTTATGAGTGTTTTGCCTGCAGATATGTAAGCACTCCATGTGCATGATTGAGGCTGGTTGAGGCTAGAAGCTCTCAGTTCCTCTGGAACTGACGTTATAGACAGGTATGAGCTGTCACATGGGTGTTGGGAACTGAACCTGGGTCCTCTGGAAGAACAGTACAGGCTCTTCACTGCTGAGTCATCTTTCTAGTCACTTCTACTGAGATTTAAACACAGGGGCCTGCCACAGTGTTCTCATAGGATCCTTATTTGCTATAGAAACTTACAGCACGAGATTTGTGGAGCTGCATGGGTAAGTGGCAAGACAGGGGTAATGTCAGCCAGGTTCTCTGTGGAACCTCCTTTTGCTCTGGATCTGACTTAAAAATGACACCTTATTATATTATTTTGTGAATCAGTAAATTAGATTCATAGATATGTTCTCCATCTAAAAGAGGTACTTCAGCATACAGTGCCTCAGTGACCACTGAAAATTCCATAGATTTATCATGCCCTTAATTTTTGAAGGGCTACTCTCTCAGCTTTGGAAGGTGTAGGTCTTAGCGAGATATCTAGAGCATTTCTTACTTCCCATTAGCATCTTTCATCAATACACCGTCTGTTTTCTCTTTCTTTCTTTTTGTTTATTATTCTTATTTTTCTTTTCTCCTAATTCCCTTTTTTCTTGAAGGCTAAGAATGATGTCTTAAATATTGTATGTTTGTTTGATTCTCTTGATTTTTAATATTTAAAAATGTGTGTGTGTGTGTGTGTGTGTGTGTGTGTGTGTGTGTGTGAGCATTGTATGTATGAATTCAGGTGCCTGTGAAGTCTAGAAGACAACATTGGCTCTTTTGGGGTTGAAGTTACAGGTAGGATAGTGAGCCGCCGGGAACAGAACTAGGATCCTCTGCAAGAGCTGTGTGAACTCTTAACTGTTGAGCCATCTCTCAAGTCCCAGAGTCTGATTTTCTATAGAGTGAGAATTCAAACATGATCATAGTGGATTATAATATGAGAGGACTGGAATGTTGACATAGCACTCTGCTGGGGAATATTGGTTTATATGGTGGTTATTACTAATGACAAAACATGTTTATGATATCAATAGCCTAAAAGTAGAAGAAAAAAAGGTGTATTTGTTTGTTCCAATAAAGGAATCACATTTGCAAATACAGCTACAGCTGCAGTTAATAAATGTATGACAGCACATTATCATTATTCAGGTACATCTCCCTTGCCTGCAAGCAAGTGGATGGGTTAAATGGGAATGTGGCATGGTCTTTTTAGTCATTAAAGGTGCTCAAAAGTTATCAGTCTCTCTAGGAATGTGCTTTGGTTTCACTACTTGGGTAGAGGGTGGATGTTCTAAAGGCTTCCATTTAAAGTTTCTCTGCTGTAACATTAGTCAATCAATCCATAAGTTAGACTCAAAGAGGAAATTCTGTCAATTGCTGAGTGTTCCCTTTCCAACTATGCTCTCCAGAAATGAAGAAAATGACAGGAGACAGTCTTGGGAACCAGTTGTACTCCCTGTGACACACACCTGAACAAGAATACCACTAATTATTACCGGTCACTCTCCCTTTTTTATTCTGGTTGAGCAAAGTGGCATTTGGATTTCCAGGGAATAATGATTTGTTAGTTTTCATCACTGTGATAGAAAACTTGACATGAACAGCCTATGGGAAGGAAGCATATTTTGGCTCATGGTTTCAGAGGTCTCAGTATATGGTTACTTGACTCTACAGACTTTGGGACTACATATGGTAAGGCAGAGTATCCTCATGGGAAGCATGTGGTGGAGCAAACTCTCAAAGCTGCTGACCTCATAGTGAACAGAGGGCAGAGAGAAGAACTGGAGGAAAAGGCCAGTGCAAGGCACCTTTCAAAGACATCTTCAAAAGATGTACTTCTTTCAATAAGGCCCAACTTCCTATCTTTTACCACTGCCCAAATGATGATAACATATTATGCATGCATTAAGGAATTAGTCCATTGTTTTAACCAGGCCTGCAGGATTCAGTCCCTTAGAAGCTTATCAGCTGATGACCAAGCCTCTAATACATGAACATATGTGGGGATATTTCATACTCAAGCCATAAGAGTTGGCTAGGGAACACCCAACATATGGTTCTCCCCTTTTCCTAATGCATAATTACCTGGTAAATTGGGTCAGATCTTTTTGGAGAAAACTAGAAGGAATATTTACACTAAAGATTGTTATAAAATGCAAATTCCTCTTAAGGAGCTTTATAAGCTACTTTTCATCATTGACTAAAATACCTGAAAGAAAGAACGTAGGAATGAATTAGATTTGTCCATAGTTGTAGAAGGTCTAGAGGATTTAGTTCACTGTGGCTGCCTCTGCTATTTCTGGGCCTGTAGTGAGGCAGACTATAATGACCATGGGAGTTTATGGTAGAGAAGAGCTGTTCACTTCATGATTGACAGAAAGTAGAGCAAAGAAATAGGAATGAAGCAAGTATCGGATATCCTTACACCCCTACCCCCCCACCAGGCCACACCTCTTAACACTTCCAACATTGTTCAAAAGGCTCACTCCAGTGTATGCCAAGACTCGTCACACAACTCCAAGATGCAATGGCACAGGCTGTTTCCAAAAAGGGTACCTGAGTGCATGGAAAGGAAAATGAAACCAAATCAAGATGAACATTAAATAATGTAGACCTATCCAGAGTACATGGTGACATGATCTGGGTCAGCCTTGCCACCACGGCCTTTCTAGTTGCAACCCACATTGACTTTCTCTTTGGTTGACTCTATTTGAAGCTTTCTCAGTAGATATACCACATTCTTGACATTTAAAACATTTATAGTGCATCATTGACTTTATACTTACTTCACACATTGACCTCTCGGGGGCTGCTTGCTGATCCTGCCACATATTCCCAAGACTTCCTTTAACAACTCTGTAGACACATCCATGGCCTTCTACCGCTTGGATTCTACATGCCTTCAATATCAGTATCACATGATTGTGCCAAGATCTGTCACCAGCCTAATCAGGATCTGGACCCCATTGGACTATAGCTACAGTCACATCTGAATGACTAGGAAGCTATAACTGGAAAACACTTACACAGATGGCCCTGTGTGATAACAGCATGCTATTGAGTCTCCCTTCTCAAAGGAAAATATTCCAAAGAATTTACAATTTCATTTTCTGGAGTCTATGATGAGTGTGGTAGGCCAATTTCTGAGATGCTCTCCAGGCATTTTTTTCTATTGTTCTAGTGCAAAGTGCTTGGCTTCTTTTTAATGACACTATTCTCTTTAACAACCATATCATTATTTTTCTCTAAATGTGTGTGTCTGTGTATGTGTGTGTGTGTAATGTGTGTATGTAGTTATGCATATGTGGTACCCCTATGACGTGCACATATGGAGGCTGAAGCAGGGTGTTAGGTATCTCTATTATTCCCTGACTTGTATCTTAGACAAGGTCTCTCACTGAGCTGGATGCTTCCAATTTAGGCATGACTGACTGACCAGTGAGCTCTGGGAATCCTGTCTCCATTACCCAATGCTGAGGCTGTAGGCATACACAGACAATTTTGGCTTTTTACTGAGCTCAGGATTTGAGCTCAGTTACTAATGCTTATAGGAAAGCTCTCTTACTCACTGAGCCATCTCCCCAGCCCAACCATCCAAAACTTTCAATATATTCTTTTTCTAGTCAGACTATATATTTTTCATATTCTTTCCTGCTCTGATTTTTGCTTCAAATTCATGAGAATCTGGCCAAGAGATGATAGCAATATTCATGCCATTGCTTGGATACTGGTCAGTCTTATAGCTTCTTATTCCAGATTAATTAGTCCGTTGACTTTAAATTCACCATCCTATGAGGCTTAGGACATGGACAAGATGTAAACAAATTCTTTGCCAGATGTGACATGAATGATCTGTACTTTAATTTTCAGTAGAGTCCTCATTCTTATTCTTATGAGTCTGTTTTTCACTGTCTTCAATCCTGTTGGCATTCTGGCCTGCTTTTCACTTACAGAACTGCCCATTATTCTCTATTTAGAACATTATAGGTCTCGTGAGCCCATATCTCCAAACTTCTAAATTACTTACCAGCTAGTTCTGAATATTTAAGAATCATGCAGTCAGTCTTTGTCACAGTGATGATCCCACTTCTTTCTAACATTTGATTTTGTATTAGCTTCTTATTGCTGTGATTAAATATTTAACAGAAACAATGTAAAGGACAAAACACTTATTTGGGCTCAAACTTTCCAAGGTCAGACCATAGTCATCTAGCCCCATGCTCTTGGACTGAACATTATGGCAGTGGTAGTGTGTGACAGAGGAGATTCTTTATCTCAGTGGAGACAGTAAAATAAAACAGAAAAAGTCCAGAATAAAGACAGCTTCAAGGATCTGCTCTGAGTGATCTATTGCTTCCAACAGAGCCACATTTTCTAAAGTTTCCAGTCATCTAAGAGAGCCCAACTAATTGAAGAGTGTTTAACACACTAACCTGCGGGGCACATTTCATATTAAAACCATAATAGTCGACCTGTTTTACTTTCTACATCTATAAACATGCTCAAGCCTATAAACCTGCTGGGGAATCATGCCTTTCTACTGTAGTAATTCAAAACAGACCTGGTTTCATTGAACCTACATAGAAAGCAAATATGACTCCCATCCTATGGAAAAAAGTGTGAGTTTTCAATGCCAAAGATCTCTGCAGTCAATCCATTCTGGTTACGGCTTTAGCCCAAACAGAATTCATGCCATTTTATATCTACCATCTAAGTATCACACTTAGATTTCTCAGTTCATGAACTTCATCATCCTCTTTCAATTGAGTCCTATTTGTTGACAACCAATTTCATGGATACCTCTGAAGTATCAACAATAGACAAGACAAAGGCCCTCAGAAAATACCAGTTTTGAATCTCTTCAGGGACCTAATTAAGAAGTAAGTAAATAGTAAAAACAAAACAAAACAAAAACAAGCCTCTCGTGAATTCTTGTCTCCTGCACTCTTGCAGGTGACCTCACCAGCATGGCAGGTTAGAGGAACACACATTGGACATTTACTGTATAGTTTCCTCTATGAGCTACCACTTTTGGAAGTCCTCAGCCAATCACCTGCTGGTAGAAATAAGGCTGTGGTTGGTCAACAAAGACAGCATTGAAGAATATGAGTTCATTCTGAAGTGAGGGAGTGAGGACAGGTTAGTGCTTACTGGCACCTCTGTGCCTATCACAGTGTTGTTCACTTGGATACCTTTTCAAATCCATGACTTCTGTTTGCCTCCTGTGTGTAAATCTTATAGAAATTCCTCTTTTTTTGGGTAATTTTATAGTGAAGGAGGTCTTGGGAAATTTAGTTTCTAGCTTTGACCAAGGTGATTCAGGAGAATCAATGATATTACATATTGAAAATTCATACATTTTTATTTCTTTGACTTTGTGAAACATTTTGTATCACTTTTGTGAGTTTTGTCCAGCATGATGGGGACGTCTTGGTGTCAGGAGCTTGTCATGCTCAGCTGCAGTCAGGAAGCAGAGAACAATCACTGTGTCCTTCTTTTCATGTCGTCTAGTACTGGAGAATGAAACTGCACACTTTAGGGTGGTTCATCTCACTTCAGTGAATAATCAACACACCTCTTCACAAACAGAAGCTAACCTAATCTAGATAGTACCTCACTGTTGTGCTTTGATGCTGGTGATTCCAGATCTTGTCAAGTTGATCATCACTATCATACTAATCATTAAGTTATAATAACAAAGACAGTGTGGTTTTAAATTACAATCAAGTTAGTGCAATATTATGGCAACTTACTCAAGTATATGTAAGAATGACTTTTACAATATGGGCATAATCTGGAATAATGAATTTCACGTAAATTTACAACCAAAAATTATAATGTAGACAGGCTCACTGAGCCATCTGACCTAACAGAAACCTATTTTGCCCTACACTCAAGATAGTGAATGAATGTGGATATGCATGACCGACATGTCAAAGTGCTAGAACTGCTCTGTGTTTTTCTCATTGAAAGCAGTGAGAAGAATTGAGAAGTCTGTCTGTAGTTTTGAGACAGAGAGAGAGAGAGAGAGAGAGAGAGAGAGAGAGAGAGAGAGATGTTCCAGCTTTAGAGATCAAAAAGCAAGATTCTCTGATAAGATAAGGGTAGATACCAGTTTCAACTTCCCCAGTTAATGTTGGAAAGACTGCTTCAATAAAAGAATGAGTGAAAGCTGGCTTGAGAGCACAGCTCCATGAGACATCTGAAGAAACAGGTTCTTAGAATTTGGGTCCACGCTTGGCCTTCAAATAAGTGATGAATCAGGCTGTTTTGTTATTCAGGCATAACCATAATGTAGCTTAGTAATGCCATATCTAGGAGTAACAAGTTATTTATACTGTCTATGTTCCTTGAGGGTCTTTATCCACTAGGAACGCAGTGGCGAGAAAGCTGCCTGGATCCATGTCCCCTGAAGTACATGTCCCATGTAATAAAATAATGAACAAAAATATATACAAAACAAGTCAGGAAGACAAACACAGAGTGCTAAGTGCTATGAAGAAAAATACAATAAGATAAAAGAATAAAAGCTGATTGTGAGGAGGAAGATGAGAACGAAGACTGTCGTAGTCTGGGTGGTCCTCTCAGAGGAGATGGCCTTGAACAGAGATGACTGGGGGAGAGAGCATGCACACAGAACTACGGGACCAACATGTGTCACAAGGGTGTCACTTGGAAAGAAGAAGGAGCTTGTTTGTTTGAATAAGAACAAGAAGAACAGACTGGTAGGAGCAGAATGTGGTGGAAGATGTTGGAGAGACGTCAGTGTGACTTTGGCCACAGTGAGAAACTGGAATATCAAGGTGAGTGTGATGTCTTTGAAGTCGCTTCTTCTAAGTAAAAAGGCAGGACTTGACTTATATTTTGCAGAGGGCTTTCTTTTTAGTATGTTGTGATGAGGTAACTACTCTGGAGAGGAAGGGAGGAAACAGGAAGACCAGCTATGCGGTTCAGTAATCTAAATGGGTACAGAAGTATTTTGTTACCAAGATGTCCAAAAACATATGATTCAAAAGATAAATGATATGCACATAGAAAATTTAAAGTTTTGAACAATAAAATACAAAATAACAAGAGATAAAGTACTGTAGATAAAATACACAAAAGATACCTATTGAGGATATGTAAATACTATCAATCAATAGGATGGATTGAATAAGTGATAGAAAATGCAAGCCAGTGCACAACAGTTAAGTGAAATAATTCACTTTATTCATCAATATTCATAAATCTTAAGACAAAATATTGATTAAAAAGAAAACCTCATGAAATGATGATATATACTATAAGTCTATTGATGAAAACACATTATATGATGTATATTGTTTACAGATAGATTTGTAATAAAAGTAGCAATACTTGTTAAGGTATTGTAAAAGTACCTGTATTTGTAAAAGTAGCTTGAGGCAGATTGGGGGTGGGGTGGGGGGGGAGCACATCTCCGTGGGGAGCAGAGGAGGTGATGAGTATTGTTAAGATACTTAAAATCACTATTAGTGTAAATCATAAGTTCTTTAAGCTCTTATTATAAACATTCCTGCTTTTTTTCTTTTCTGTAAATAAGTAAAGATAATGGGAAATGGGGTGATTCACCTCCCTGATTCGCAGATGTTGGACTTTGCTGCCTTGAGTGAAAGGACTATCAGTCCAACAGCCAGGCAGATTGCTGTAATGCCAATACTGGTTATTTTGAAATCTCCAGAGACGCTTTGAGGAAACTGCACAGTTATCACATAAGATTGATCCAGTTCCCTAAAATGAAGCTCTGCTTTTCAGTTTTTACCAGATGTTTAAATATCACAACAAGCCTTGCCTGAACTGATGATCCTGAGACCATTTCAATCTAGGCTGGAGGGGATGCACTTCCCCTTGTGAATCAGCAGAGGGACTGGTGTGATTGGTGCAAAGGGCATCAAACCTCAACTAAGCAAAAGCAGGCTACAATGAGAACTAGTCAGAGGAACCCCAGGACACAGAATTTAAAGGAACATGCATAAACATGATCAAAGAATTCAAAAATTTTAAAGAACACACAAACAAACAGCACAAATACCTCAAAGAGGATAGGAATGAATTTCTGGCTGAAGCTCAAGAAAATATAAATAAATGGCTAAAAGAAATGGCAAAGACAACTCAGGACTTGAGCAGTACATTCATGAAAGAAATAGAAATATTGAAGAAAACTCAAACTGAAAAGAAGTTGGAATTGAAAAATTCGATAAGCCAATTGAAGTGAAAGGAGAAAGCCTTGTAAGCAGAATGAATGAAATGGAAGACAGAATATGAAGATTGAATGAAAAAGTTCAAGAACTGGATCCCTCAAGCAAAAAAAAAATATGAAAAAATTTAAAATAATGGGAATGGAATATATAAGAAATGGACTCCATGCAAAGACCAAATCTATGCATCATAGGCATAGATGGAGAAGAATCTCAAGTCAATGGCATTGACTAGATCTTGAATAGGATTACAGAAGAAAGCATCCCTAAATTAAGGAATGACATAACTATAGACTAGAACAGAAACCCCTCATGACATATCATAGTAAAAACACTAAATGTACAAAATAAAGAGACGGTACTGAAAGCTGCTAGAGAGAAACAAGTTACATATAAAGGAAAACCCATCAGAATTACAGCAAACTTTTTAATGCAAATGATGAAAGCCAGAAGAGTCTGGACCAAAGTATTCCCAGTTCTAAATGACCATAAATGCCAACCCATAATACTTTATCCATCAAAGTTGTCTATCATAGTTAAAGGAGAAAGAAAAATCTTCCATAATACAAATAGCCTGAAAGAATTCATGTCCACCAAAACAGCTCCACAGAGAATACTCAAAAAAATACAAAGGACTGAAGAAAGAAATGACCATACAGAATGAAAACAAATGAGAGTATAAAGTATGGAAAAACAAAATAAGACTAACAACACGTATGGAAAGTAAAATACCATAACAAATCCACACCTTTCCATAATAACTCTAAATGTCAATGGCCTGACCTGGAAGGAAAATACTTCAGTATAATCAAAGCTATATATAACTTATAGCAAACATCATCCTTAATGGAGGAAAACTTGAACCATACTGATTAAAATCATGAATCAAACAATTATGTCCACTATCCCTACTTCTGTTCAATATGGTGCATATAATTCTAGGTAGAGCAATAAGATAAGCCAAGGAAATAAAAAGGATACTAATTGGAAAAGCAGAAGTCAAATTATCTCTCTTTGCAAATGATATAATTTAAAAAATCTAAAAAAATTCTATTATAAAACATTTAAAAAATGTTCAATACTTTCAGCAAAGTCGTAGGTTACAATATCAATGTACAAATATCAGTAGCCTTTGTACATACAAATAAGAAGCAATCAGAAAAAGACTTCAGGAACCACTTCATTCACAATAGCCTTAAAAATATCTATGGATAAACCTGAGCAAAGACATTAAAGACCCAGTCAAAGAAAACTTTAGATCTTTGAAGAGAGAGATTGAGAAAGACATGAGGAGATGAAAAGACTTCCTATGCTCAAGAATTGGTAGAAACAATATAGTGAAAATGACCATCCTACCAAAAACAATTTACAGATTCAATGCAATAGCAATCAAGATCCCTATGATATTCTTCACAGAAATAGAAAAAAAACATCCTAAAATTTCTATGGAAACACAAAAGATTCCATATATGCAAAATAATTTTGAGCACAAAGAAAAATGGCAGGTGGTTGACACACCATACCTCAGTCTATATTACAGAGGCATAGTCATAAAAAACAACATGTTGTTGATACAAAAACAGACATGAGATCAATGTGACAAAATGGAAGACCCCAATATGAGTGCACACAATTACTGTTGCTTGATATTTGACAAAGGTGCACAAACACACAGTGTAAAAAAGACGTTTCCAACAAATGGTGCTGGCAAAATTGTATCTCCATGTGTAGGAGAATAAAATTAGACCCATACATATTATCCTGCACAAAAGTCAACTCCAAATGGGTCAAAGACCTCAATATGAAACCCAAAATGCTGAAAATATTAGAAGAAAACATAGGCAGTACCCGACAAGATATAGGTGCAAGGTAGGACTTTCTAAAGATGACATCATTAGCTCAGGAATTAAGGTAAAAAATTGACAAGCGGGACCTCATTAAACTAAAAACCTTCTGTATAGCAAAGGGAAAAACCTATTGACAGAAGAGGAAGTCCACTGACTGTGAGGAAATCTTCAACTATACACTTGACAGAGGATTAATACCCAGAATTTACAAGAACTCCAAAAACAATCAAGAAAATAAATGATCCAAATAAGAAATGTGCTAGAGATCTGACAGAAAGCTCTCAAAAGAAGACATAAAAATAGCTAAGAAACACCATAAAAAGTGTTAAACATCCTTAGTAATTAGGGAAATGCAAAACATTAGTAAAATGCAAAACAAAACCACTTTAACATTTCATTTTGTCCCAGTCAGAAGAGCTAAGGTCAAGAGAACAAATGACATCAATGGTAACAAGAATGTGGGGAAAGTGGAACTGTCATTCACTGCTGGTGGAATTGAAAACTGGTGCAACCACTATGGAAGGCAGTGTGGAGATCTCCTTGAAAATATAAAAATAGGGCTGGAGAGATGGCTCAGCGGTTAAGAACACTGACTGTTCTTGCAGAAGACCTGGGTTTGAATCCCAGCACCCACATGGAAGCTAACAACTGTCCTTAACTGCAGCTCCAGGGAATCCGACAGGCTCTTCTGTCCTCTGAGGGCATTGCACTACATGGGTGCACTTACATACATGCAGGCAATACATGCATACACATACAATAAAAATAACAAATAAAATTTAAAAATATAAAAATAAATCTACCATATTATTTTGTTATACCATTCCCAAAGGACTCATCCTACTGTAGACATACTTGTGCATTCATATTTGTGGCTGCTCTTTTCCCAATAAACAAGATATGGAGACAGCATAAATATCCTTCAACTGATGAGTGGATGATAAAAATATAGTACATTTACACAATGGATTTATACTCAGCAGTAAAGAAAAATGAAATCATGAAATTTGCAGGTAAGTGGATGAAACTAGTAAGTGAAGTAACACATGCTCAGGAAAGCAAGTGACGTTTGTTCTATCTCTTTTGTGGATCTTAGCTACAAATCTTTACGTGTGAGTATATATTCTGATTTAACTGCATGATTCAGAAAAATGAAAGGAACTATGGGGGTGAAGAGAAAGAAAAAGCCTGAGGGAGGGGGATAGAAGGAGACAGGTTTTATCTAGGGGAAATGGGTGAAATGGGGTATTTTCCCTGGGAGGGGAGGAGGGAGGTTTATACAAGAAACCGTGGGAATAAAGAAGTGGGACCTCAAAAGAAGGTCCATAACAGGAGACAGGAATTATGAGAGGGGAAATAGGAAAAATAGGGTAACTTTAACTAGAAAGGAAGAGTGAGGTTGAGACAGGGAGAGAAAAGATAGACAAATAAAGCCTAGGTGGTGTAAAAAACCAGAGGGAAATGTAATAGTTCAAAAAGCCTACTGAAAAATATACATACAATATCTGTACACAGGTGCATGTGCATAGCTGAAGGCTATATATAAAAAAACACAGTGCCAAGACAGGAGAAACCTCCCTTCAATCTCTTGGTCAGGGTAGTCTAAGAGATCCCTGAAATAAGACAGGCTATTGCCACAGCCCTGGATTTCCTCCCAGCACTTGAGGGTAAGATCCTATTTCTGAAGACAAGACTTTGGATGCGGGACTTGGAGCTATGGAGTTAGAGCTGACTTAGAAGCCTCCTTTCTGAAAAACAGCTCTCATAATTTCAGAGGATTCTGTGCAAGTTGCTAAGGGAGGAAAATCAACAGTCCAATCTTAGCTTTATAGTCTAGAAAGCAGAACAATAACCAGGACAGCAAACTATCTCTGTTGGTGCAGTAGTGGCACTTTTATCTTGGGGGTAATCAACACCTATATAATTGGACTTAAAGCCCTTGCAATGGGAGGTAACTCATGTGTGGTACTGTAGACATAGCCAGATACACATGGCTGGAGAAGTCATAGATGGTAGAGAAAATCCTATGTCTGTCACATCCTGAAGACAAATGTAATTTCATACTGTATGCTAAATACATATCCTTATATTTATAGATAAATATATCTCTCACTACTCATCAGAAAAGCTTTTTTTTTTTGCCACAGATGGACACTATTACAGTTTCACCAGTGGTCAAATCAAAGAATAATAATAATAATGGGGAGATATTTCTTACTTTAGTTAAAGAGTCCTCACCCAAGAAAGAGTAGCAGTGGGATAAACATCAGAGTGCTCCTTAACTAGCCATGCCACTGAAAAACTTTGGTTTTCAAATTTAAAGTCAGTATAGTCAACTAGTGCTGTAGTTTGGGTATGGATTTCCCCCCAAAGTCTCCTGTATTTGAGGCTTGCTGGTCACTGGGGTAAAAAGTAGTAGTCTTTAGGAAGTAGGACCTACTGAGAATTCCCTGAGTCAATTGAGATCTACTCTAGAGGTACATTTATTTATTAGAAGAGTTGGTCTTCTTTAAGTGATTGAAACTAGATAGGCTGACTAGGTTCCAGTAAATGAACTCACACCAATAAACATCTGGGGACACAAACTTGATTTGACAGACTTTAACATATATAACAAAACCCATAAAATTTGTGGGGGGTTATGAGGGGTTCAGATAGGGAAGAGGTTCTAAATATGATTATGATGTATTGTATGACATGCACAAAAATTCAATAAAAAATATATGTATCGTAAAAAAATAGGGGACTGGAGAGATGACTCAGTGGTTAAGAACACTGGCTGCTCTTGCAGAACACCAGGGTTCAAATACCAGCACCCACATGGTGGCTAACAACTATCCATAGCTCCGCTTCCAGGAAATCTTATGCCCTCTCCTGACCCCCACAGGCATTGCATGACATGGGTGCACCTACATACATTTGGGCAATACACTCATACACATAAAATAAAAATAAATCAAAAAGTAAAAAATAAAATAATGAATACAAAATTATTTTTGCTACCAAACTAAGATAAATAAATAAGACCAACTTTCCCTCAACCAGCAATGATCAGTTGCCAATAATTCCAGGTAATGTTGGGACTTCTTACCCATTTTTTCCACTTCTGTGCTAGGGTTTTTGTCTGATTGAGTTTGCATGGGTCTTTTGCATGCTATCCCTATTGCTATGAGTTCATATGAGCAAGTTTCCAGAAGCCTGGAAGTCTCTTTTTCCTTGTGGTCATGCACCATCCCTGGCTCTTACAATCATTCTGCCTCCTCTTCTGCAATGCTCTCTGAGCTCTGGTTGTGTGACTTTTAATACAGGAGTCTGTTCCAGGAATGTTGGGAGCCTGAGACTCAGCCATTTCTCAAAATTGCTGACAGACCTGAGCTGGTAACTTTCCATTCTGTCCACCCTCCTCCCGTGGGCATGGGAAAGAGCCCACAACCTTGGCCCGCAGACAGAGCCCGCAGCCTTGTTCCCTTTTCCAGTAACTGCCCTGTTTTCCAGTTATCAGTAAATTCCTCCCTGGGCCCACGGCCTTGGCCCGTGGCCTTGCTCTCTTTTCCAGTAATCAGAAGATTCCTCCCTTAGAGTACATCTGGGCCCCTGTGTTCTGGCTGATATGATTACTCATTCTTTGCTCCTTTGTTTTCATTCTCTATTTAACCTCATGCTTGAGCCGCAATAAACGAGACTTGATCAGAACGCTGTCTTGTCTCCATTTCTCTTGTCTCTTGCCCCATCCAAATCCTCACTCCCTAATCCAGGTACCCCGTGTTGCTGACCCCGCAGGCTGGGGCAGAGTGGCGCCCAATGTGGGGCTTGGATACTGGGGGCAACGTGAGGGAGACGATGGAAAAAGGAAGGAGTGCACTCATTAAATCTCAAGCAATTCGGAGACGCGCTGCAGGAGCCTGCCACGACCGAACTGAAGGTAAGTCAAGCCGTCTGAATCATGGGGCAAGAATTAAGCCAGCATCAGATTTATGTTATACAGTTAAGTGAAGCCCTCAAGGCAAGAGGAGTAAAGGTTAAGACTGAGGATTTATTTCATTTCTTTGATTTTGTAAAGGACATTTGTTCCTGGTTTCCCCAAGAGGGGGTCATAGATATAAAAAGATGGAGAAGAGTGGGAGATGCATTACAAGAATTTTATACAGTGTTTGGACCTGGAAAGGTTCCTGTTAATGCTTTTTCTTATTAGAATTTAATAAAAGAATTAATAGATAAGAGGGATGAACATGAACCAGTAGTGGCAGCGATTGCCCAAGCTGAAGAGATTTTTAGAAGTAGTTCCAAGTCAGAGTTGAGGGAAATTCCCAAGGACGAGCCTGACTTAATTTCTCTTGACAGTGAAGATGAGGATTCTCCCAAAAATTTAAAGAAGGAGTCCTCAGAGTTAGTTAAAGGGAAGGGAAATCAAGAGGATGCCCAAAAGTCTAAAAAAGAACACATTCGTATTTATCCTCTTTTACCAGAAGCTGCCTGTCTAGCCCCGGATGCAGACGGTGCAGAGTCTGAGAGGGAGGGGTTGATTTGTAAAACTGAGACTAGGTCACCAAATGGCCATAAGAGGCAAGAATGTGGCCACCCTCCTTCTTTTGGTGTATCATCTGCTCCAACTATAATGGCGGCAATAGATCCCAGATCAGAATTGAAGGAGCAGATAGCACAATTGCAGGAACAAATTAAACTGGAGGAAATGCATTAATCTTTGATACTCGAATTACAAAAACTTAGAGGCAGGGAGACTGTTATAGATGGAGATAAAGTTCACTGAACCCCCAGGGGGCCCGGCCTCCACTCATATAAAGAGAACTTTAATGAACCTGATAAACTTCCCTCCTACATGGAGGCTTTTCCTGTGACAGAAATGGTAGATGACCAAAGGCAAGCATGGCGACATCATGCGGGTTTCAAATTTCCATTTATTAAAGAATTAAAGACTGCCATGTCGCAGTATGGAGCCACAGCTCCGTATACCTTAGCAATTTTAGATGGTGTGGCTGAAAAATGGCTAACTCCCATTGACTGGAATACATTAGTTTGAGCAGTTCTTAGTGGGGGTGATTATTTACTATGGAAATCAGAATATTTTGAAAATTGTAAGGAGACATCTAGAAGAAACCAACAAGCTAGGAATGGATGGGATTTTGATATGTTAACAGGTGAAGGTCAGTATGGGACTAATGAACGACAGATGCAATATGACCCAGGACTTTATGCACAAATTCAAACTGCTGCCACTAAAGCATGGAGAAAACTTCCAGTTAAAGGGGACCTAGGAGCCTCTCTCACTTCAGTCAAACAGGGGTCTGAAGAACCATTTGCAGACTTTGTTCATCGATTAATGACCACAGCAGGGAGAATATTTGGGAATGTTGATGCAGGACTAGAGTATGTAAAACAGTTGGCTTATGAGAATGCTAATCCTGCCTGCCAGGCAGCCATTAGACCTTATAGGAAAAAGACGGATTTAACCAGACACATACGCCTGTGTTCAGACATAGGTCTGTCTTATCAGCAGGGACTTGCCATGGCAGCGGCTTTTAGTGGACAAACTGTAAGGGATTTTCTGGCTGAGAAAAATAAAACTAAAGGCAAAGAGTGTTTTAAATGTGGTAGGAGTGGGCATTTCACCCGGGAATGCAAAATGGGTAATGATCAGCAAAAGACTAACGATGAAAAAGCTCCAAGACTATGTCCCAGATGTAGAAGGGGAAAACATTGGGTTAACAAATGTAAGTCCAAGACTGATATTGAGGGGAGACCTCTGCCTCCACATCAGGGAAATGGGTGGAGGGGCCAGCACCAGGCCCTGAAACAAGCTTTTGGGGCAGTCAGTTTTGTTCCTGCCAGCAGCAGCAATCCTTTTCAGACCTCAACCGAGCAACCCCAGGAAGTGCAGGACTGGACCTCAGTTCCTCCTCCCACACAGTATTGACTCCAGACATGGGAATTCAGACCATAGGGACTGGAATTTATGGACCACTCCCCACCAATACTTGCGGGCTGATACTAGGGCGCGGTAGCACCGCTCTTAAAGGCCTATCTGTTGTGCTTGGGATAATTGATGCAGATTATACTGGGGAGATAAAAATTTTAGCCCGTGCTGCTGACAATATAGTCACCATTCCACAAGGGGAACGTATTGCTCAGATAATTCTAATACCCCTGGTTAATTCCAATCATCTCGTTCAGAGAAAAAGCAGAGAAAATAAAAACTTCGGTTCATCCGATGCTTATTGGGTCCAAGCCATTACTCACAAAAAACCTACATTGACTTTATGGCTTAATAGAAAAAAATTAGATGGTCTCATCTATACTGGAGCTGATGTTACTATTATTTCTGCTGAGACCTGGCCTGCAGCCTGGCCAACAGTTGAGACTCTGACCAATTTAACAGGTATAGGACAGAGTCAAAATCCAAAACAGAGCTCCAAATTTCTCACTTTGAAAGATTCCATGAATAATTCTGGTTTGAATAAGACTTTTGTGGACCCTTATTTACCATGGTTTGATTAAGCCTTTTGTGGTTCCTTATTTACCATTAAACCTATGGGGGAGGGATTTGCTTTCACAAATGGGAATTGTGATGTGTAGTCCAAATGATGTTGTTACTGCACAGATGCTTGCTCAGGGTTAGAGCCCTGGCAAAGGATTAGGAAAAAGAGAGGATGGGAGATTATCCCCCATACCAAATAAGGGCCAGAATGATAAGCGTGGCTTGGGAAATTTATAATGGCGGCCATTGACGATGCTGCACCCTCAAACTATGTGGATCGTATAACCTGGCAATCAGATGATCTGGTTTGGGTAGCTCAATGGCTGTTTACAGAAAAGTTGGCAGCAGCCATTCATTTGGTGCAGGAACAACTTGAGGCAGGGCACATTGAAGAGACTTGTTCTCCGTGGAGTATACTCATTTTTGTTATTAAAAAGAGGTCAGGAAAATGGAGATTATTGCAAGATGAGAGCAGCTAATGCTACAATGGCCCTCATGGGAACTTTACAGCCAGGTTTGCCTTCGCCAGTTGCCATACCACAAGGATATTTTAAGATAATAGTAGATCTTAAGGATTGGTTTTTTACTATTTCCTTATATCCTGAAGATCGCAAATGCTTCACCTTTAGCCTTCCTTCTATTAATTTTAGAGAACCTATGAAGAGATACCCGTGGAAGTTTTTGCCTCAAGGAATGGCCAGTAGCCCTACCTTTGTCAGAAGTTTGTAGCCGCAGCTCTTCAAAATACCAGAAATACTTGGCCATCCATGTATATAATCCATTATATGGATGATATTCTGATAGCAGGCGCAACAGGGGAAGCAGTATTACAATGTTATGCTCAGTTAAAATCTGATTTATGATGAAGGTTTCCAAATAGCCCCTGAAAAAGTACAAACACAGGATCCCTACTCTTATTTGGGTTTTCAGATTAATGGGCAAAAAATAACTAATCAAAAGACTATTCTTAGACTTGATAAACTACAAACCTTAAATGACTTCCGAAAACTATTAGGTGATATTAATTGGCTACGTCCTTATTTAAAGTTGACCACTGGGGACTTAAAGCCCCTCTTTGACATCCTTAAAGGGGATGCAAATCCAACCTCACCCAGAACACTTACTGAGGAGGCCAGAGTCGCCATACATATAGTTGAGGAAGCAATTGCTAATCAGTTTGTTACCAATATAGATTATTGTAAGCCCTAATGGCTTGTGATTTTTAATACTCAAGTATCGCCTACGGGTCTTCTTTGGCAGGAGCCTAATCATCCTATTATGTGGATACATTTACCTGCCTCCCCCAAAGGGGTATTGCTTCCATATTATGATGCAGTGGCTGACTTAATGATTCTTGGTCGGGACCACAGTCGTAAATATTTTGGTGTGGAACCTCTTCATATTGTACAATCTTATACCAAGAATCATATTAACTGGTTACTTCAGAACTCAGAGACTTGACTAATAGCTTGTGCTAATTTTCTGGGGATTTTGGATAACCATTGCCCACCTGATAAGCTCATTCAATTTTGTAACCTGCATACTTTCATTTTTCCATGCATTACTAGCCATCAGCCTTTACCTACTGCTTTGTTGGTTTTTACAGATGGTTCCTCCAATGGAATGGCAGCCTATACTTGGAACGATCAGGCTGTGCAGTTTCAAACTAATAAAACCTCTGCACAACTAGTGGAACTGTCTGCCATCATATCAGTTTTCTCTATGTTCCCTGATACACCCCTTAATATATATACTGACAGTGCATATATCGCTCATGCTGTACCTCTTTTAGAAACTGTTCCTATAATTGGGCACATTTCTGAAGCTGCAGATCTTTTTCATCACTGCCAACACCTCATCTGCCAGAGGACATCCCCTTTCTTTTTAGGACACATTCGAGCACACTCTAGTCTTCCAGGGCCTGTAACAGCTGGCAATCAGGTCACTGATGCAGCCACCAAACTTGTTGCTATCACTACTCCTTCTAACATTGCTCAAGCTCAACAGGCTCATGAGTTACATCATCTCAATGCGGCTTCCTTACAATTAATGTTTAGACTCACCAGAGAACAAGCTAGACAAATAGTTAAAGAATGTAAGACCTGTGTCACCTTTCTCCCTGTTCCCCATCTAGGAGTCAATCCTAGAGGACTTGTCCCTAACATGCTTTGGCAAATGGATGTATCTCATTACAAAGATTTTGGCAAATTTAAATATATTCATGTTTGTATTGATACTTTCAGTGGACTTCTCTGTGCTTCATTACAAATAGGGGAAGCTACTAAACATGTTATTGCTCATTTGCTCCACTGCTTTTCTATAATGGGTACCCCAAAACATATTAAAATGGATAATGGTCCTGGATATGTATCTCAAGCTTTTCAAAATTTCTGCAACACCTTGCAGATAAAACATATACGGGAATTCCTTATAACCCACAGGGCCAAGGCATAGTTGAAAGAGCTCATCTTCTTATAAAAAATACACTAAATAAAGTAAAAAAGGGGGAATGGTACTCCATCAGGGGGTCCTCGAGGAATTTATTAAATCATATACTCTTTATTTTAAATTTTCTAAATTTAGATGCTCATGGTAAGTTGGCTGCAGATCGCTTTTGGCATCCAGAATCAAAAGGACATTATGCCATGGTCAAATGGAAGGACCCCCCTGGATAATTCATGGCATGGCCCGGATCCAGTATTAATATGGGGAAGAGGATCTGTCTGCATTTATTCATAGCAACATGATGCAGCCCGCTGGCTATCTGAATGTTTAGTAAAACAAATAAATACTAACCAAGGTTCCAAGGGAAATGAGATTCCCTGAGGAAAATTTCTCTGTTCTTTTCCAGCTAAAACAGACCAAGCCCCCTGGGATAAAAAAATCCTGGTTGAAAAGTCTTCGCCATTGTGCTCATCGTTGCCGCATTTGCCATCACCATCTTCCTTATTATATCACTTATTTTGGACCTTCTGGAAGAGTTCCAGAAAAGTTAAGATGTGGATCCTTTGCCTAATTACCCTATGGACTCTCATTCATATGAGTGACACGACCAATCCTCATATGCCTGTACAGGTTACTTGGATAATCACCAATCTAAAAACTAAAAATCCCGGGTTAAAGCTGTCCGCTGCTCATTCCCCCAATACTGGTGGCCCCCGCTAGATATAAACCTTTATACCCTGACAGATGGGGCATGGGATTATGGTGTGGCAGCTGTCAGTAGGGATACAGAGGATTCTTCAGCTCAGCGGGATTTAATTGTAAATTTAAGTCGGGAGTCCGATTTCTCAGACAAAAGAAATTTTATGTCTGTCCAGGACCCCAATACAAGTCTAGCTGTGGGAGACCTGATCAGTATTACTGTCCATGTTGGGGATGTGAGACCACTGGCCATGCTTCTTGGTTAGATTTTGCCCATGGAGATTATATCACTGTTATACGTAACACCACGTACCCTCCATGTGAGCTGGCTTGGGGATCTAAGTCCCGCTTCTGCAATCCCCTGCTCATTAGATTCACTGATAAAGGAAAACAGTTTTCTGATTGGGATGGTGTCAATACCTGGGGCTTATGATTATACCTCCAGAGAGCTTCAGGTGACCCTGGAATCTTATTCACCATCACGAGGGGACAAGCGCCTCTTGTCATAGCAATAGAATCTAATCCCATCCTTGTCCCAAGACTTATTATGGACACAAAAACAAACAAACCCTTGGTTTCACCTCCTCCCATTTTCAGCCTGTATCCTGCCGCTGAAGGAAGATCCACTAAACAGTCTCTTACACCCCTTTCTCCAATCCGCCATTACCAGCAGTCCTTAGATTTTATTGAGATCATAAATCAGGCCTATAACCTTTTCAATGCAACTAATCCTGAACTAGCTAAATCATGCTGGCTTTACTATACTATGGCTCCTCCTTACTTGGAGGGGAATGCTACTTTAAGCCCTTATAATATCTCTCATAATTCTTCTTATTGTAAATGGGGTTCTACACCAAAAATTACCTTGGAACACACTTCCAGGTCAGGACTGTGCATTGGTACAGTCCCGATGCAGTATTCCTCCCTTTGTAATCAGACCGAGACCTTTTTTGCACCCACCAGTACCTTTGTTCTCCCACCTCCCAACACTTGGTAGGCTTGCTCTTCAGGACTAACGCCTTGTGTCTCCGGGAGTGTCCTTAATACAGGAGGCTTCCGTGTTCTTACCCTTCTTTTTCCTCGTCTAGTATACCATTCAGATCAGGAGGTCCTGATGTTGTTTTTATAGAAATCATGCAGGCATCATTAAGGACAACATGGCAAAAATCAGGGAAGGATTGGAGATCAGAAGACAATGTCTGGAATCTCAAGGCTGGTTTGAGTCTTTATTCAACAAATCCCAATGGTTGACCACCCTCATATCCACTCTCTTAGGACCCCTGATTATCCTACTTTTATTAATCTCCCTCAGACCCTGTGTGATCAAACGGCTCATGGTATTTGTCAGACAACAGACAGAGGCTCTCCAGGCAAAACCAATACAGGTCCATTATCATCGCCTTGATGTTATGGATCGAGAGTTAAAAGGGACGCGTTGCTATGATGGCGCTACTAGCCATCCCCCTTGAGAGATAAACTGGACAGTCAATGACGGGTACGTGAGAATCCCCCTTTGATGGCAACCTAAGACAGGAGGGTAGTCTTATGCTACTGCCTTATCCAATGACAGGTAAGCCCTTGGGGAAGGATACTCCAACCTAAGACAGGCGCAGTTCCCTAAGGGTCTAGCAACTTTTGATCCCTAAACTCTATAAAGTAAAAAAGGGGGACCTGTTGGGAGCCTGAGAGTCAGCCATTTCTCAGAACTTCTGACAGACCTGAGCTGGTGACTTTCCATTCTGTCTACCCTCCTCCCGTGGGCATGGGAAAGAGTCCACAACCTTGGCCCACAACCTTGGCCCATGGACAGAGCCTACAGCCTTGTTCCCTTTTCCAGTAACTGCCTTGTTTTCCAGTTATCAGTAAATTCCTCCCTGGGCCCACAGCCTTGGCCCGTGGCCTTGTTCTCTTTTCCAGTAATCAGAAGATTCCTCCCTTAGAGTACGTCTGGGCCCCTGTGTTCTGGCTGATATGATTACTCTCAATCTTTGCTCCTTTGTTTTCATTCTCTATTTAACCTCATGCTTGAGCTGCAATAAATGAGACTTGATCAGCATGCTGTCTTGTCTCTATTTCTCTTGTCTCTTGCTCCATCCAAATCCCCACTCCCCAATCCAGGTACCCCGCGTTGCTGACCCCGCAGGCCGGGGCACAGGAACACACACTTTGCAGTTTCTTTTTCTCTATATTTTGTCCAGTTGTGACTTTCTTGTAAAGGAGGAAGCTTCCTTAGTGAGGGTTGAGAGATGCATTAATATTCTCTCTGCCCCCTGTTTTGCATATGTTCTCTGAGCCTTAGGTGTAAAGTTTACATTGTATATGTGTCACTTAGGGATGGGCATCTCTTGCATATTTATTCTCTGCTTTTAAGTATTTGTAGAACTCTGTAAAATGCTCCATCTGTTCCAAAAAAACAAAAGCTTCTTTGAGATGTACACTTATCAGTCAGGCTACTCCAGAGGTCTCACTTGTTTTTATTAGCTATGTAAATTTAACATATTTTCATTACACATTCATCAACTTATACATATCTAGAATGTTTTCATTTCTTCATTATTCAAAAAAGAACAGGAATCAACATGTATGAACAAGTATCTCCATAGTACCATATAGAATCCTGTGGATATATGGCCAAGTGTGGTGTGGCTGGATCACATGGCAGATCTAGTTCTAGCTTTTTAAAAAAATGTATTTAATTTAATTTTATGTGTGTGAGTGTATTGCCTGCATGTATGTAAGTTAACCCTGTTGTGCAGTGCCTGCATAGGTCAGAAGGGTGTCAGGTCCCCTGGACAGTTATTAGGTGCCATGTGGGTGCTGGGAATCGAACTTGGGGCCTCTGCAAGAGCAGCCAGTGCTCGTAATTGCTGAACCATCTTTCCAGGCCCTAGCTCTAGCTTTAAATTTTTTTTTATTTATTATTTTTATTTTATGTGTATGTGTGTATTGCCTGCATGTAGGTAAGTGCACCTGTGTTGTGCAATGCCTGTGGCAGACAGAAGAGGCTGTCAGATCTCCTGGAACTGGAGTTACCAACAGTTGTTAGCTGCCATGTGGGTGCTGGGATTTGAACCTGGGTCTTCTGCAAGAACAACCAGTGTTCTTAACTGCTGAGCCATCTTTCCAGCCCCCTAGTTCTAGCTTTTAAAGGAAGCTCCACACTTGTTTCCATGGTGTCTGCACCAGTTTGTGCCCCACCATCATGAATAAATGTTTCCCTTTCCTCACATCTTTACCAGCATTTGTCATCATTGGTTTTGTATATAGCCACTCTGCCTGGGGTAAGATGAAATCCCAAAGTAGTTTTAGTGTGCACTTCCCTGATGACTGAACAGATTGAATTTAAAAAAACCCACACATTTCTCAGCCATTTGTGCTTCGTCCTTTGAGAACTCTGTTTTGTTTCTTGCACTATTTTTGAGTTGTTTGATTTTTTTGATGTTTAATTTTTTGAGTTGTTTGTATATTATAGGTACTAACCCTCTATTAGTGGACCCACTGATAAAGATTATTTTTTCCTGTTCTGTAGTCTGCCTCTTCACTCAAATGACTCTGTTCTTTCCGGTACCAAAATGGGGAAGCATTTTATTCATTTACTATCAAAGCATCTTTACAATCATTCATAGAAAATGATTACACTCAGAAAGTTTGTTAGTCAAATATACTTTATTGTGATTAAATAACAGACAACATAAACTCATTTTACAAAGATTTATTTATAGCTCAAACTTTCATGGTTTTCAGAAATCAGCAGACCAGAGCTTTGGGTCTTGGATATGGAAGCTAGTTACCAACAGTGGGAACACATGGTTAGCAAGCTGATCATAGTTAGGAAGCAAAAATCAAAAGAAAAACAAAGAGGAAGAATTCAAGCTCTGATAATCCCCCTCTACAGTACATCTCCATTGACTAGGCCCTATTTCCTAGACTACTACTTTTCACCCTGGTGACCAACAAGCCTGGTGACCAACAGGAGACTTTGAGGGGAAACCCACACCCAAACTACTGCAGCAGTGGACTATACTGACTGTGCCAGACAGCTTTAGTGTCAACCTGACACACCTGGTTTGAAGGAGCCTCAATTGGTGAATTGCCCCCATTGGACTGGTCTGTGGCCATGTCTATGGGGCATCTTCTTGATTATTGAGTGATGTGGGAGAGCAAGTCAGCAAGCAGCGTTCTTCCATGGCCTGTGCTCCAGCTCTTGGCTCCAGATTCCTGCCCTGAGTTCCTACCTTGGGTTCCCTGATAAACTGTGACCTGGGAGATGTAAACAAACCCTTTCTTCCCCATGTTGGTAGTGCTCTGAGTGTTTTGTCATAGTGGTCGAGAAACAAACTAGAACATTGGTTTTAAATTTGAAAATCAACGTTTTTTTGGTGGCATGGCTAGTTAAGGAGCACTCTGATGTTTATCCCACTGCTACTCTTTCTTGGGTGAGGACTCTTTAACTAAAGTAAGAAATATCTCCCCATTCTCTCCTTCCTGTAGCCAAAGAAGCCTTTAATGTTAAAAATTAAGGATTCAGGGACTGATCAGCTTGTGTGTGGTTGATTCATGCATAAATGTTAATTGACTTTTAATTTAACATGCACAAACATATATTCTGGCTACATTTAAATGCAGCAATGACCATGGAAGATAAAAACAGGTGCAGGGAAATTAACTTTTAGTAGAGGCCTCTGGTCAGCCAGGCTCAGGAATTTGAGTGCATAGTCAGGTGATCAGCATGGAGTCCTTTAAACTCTCATGTCTTAAAAATATCAATTTAGTGTTTACTCAGTTTGCTAGTTAGAAACTTGTTAAATTCGTAAATATGTAATTTTATGCTCCAAATAAGGATTTACTTCTTAAATTACAAATGCACTTAACTAGTCTGGAACTACCGTTTGAAGCAGTATTTATGTCGTTCAAAATCCAAGAAAAGAAACATCTCTCACAGGCAGGTTCATGGAAACCTCCAAAATTTTAAAATCATGTTTTAATTTTTTTCTGTTAGCAAGAAGTCTCCCACTCTGGTGCTTTTGTACTCTCCAGCTTTAGACAGAACTAAGATAAAATCAAAGGTCTTAGGTTCAGCCCTTAATTTTACCCTCTCAGTTTGCTCTTTGGTGAAATAGTTGAATTTTTAATGCCTCAATCTGGCAATTGCTATGATAATAATAACACATAGCTCAGAGGATGGTTGGGTTGAGAGAGAAATATATTAATAAGAAACAGTTATACAGCAATAATTTCAGCAAAGAACAGTCTTAAGGTTCTGTAAACGAAACTTATACACATTTTATTTGGATGATAATTTGTTTTACCTGCACACCACAGTTTCCAGTGGAAGCAGCTAAGATCTCAGGACATGCCAGGTCTGCTTTCTTCTTCAGCCTGTCTTCCTCATATAGCTCAGAATGGACCAACTTGCTCAGAACAGGCCAACTCTATGAAAGCGATTCTTAAAAATTCCACTTGAGGGAGCTGTCAACCTCTGTGGGAACTGCAATTCTAGGAATGCTCATTTTAAAGGAACCCCCAGAACTCTCATCAAATGTGTACTAACTTTCAGTTTACTCCAGTGATATGTAAGCTTTAGTATATAGTGCTCCCACAGATGCCATCTTGACCTACGCTGAGCATTACATATTAGAGACTTGATTAATCCTTTTGACTATCTTAAGAAAAATATTCTTTCCACTTTTATAAACAAGCAAACAACCAGAGAAAGATTAAGTTGTAACTAGTGTATAATATAAAACTTAGAACAAAGTCTATATCAACCTAACTGAAACTAGTTTACATTTTTCTATACCATCTCTCTGTATATTTATGGGTGTGTATGTATCTGTGTGCATATGCATATTTATACATATATAACACATAAGTGTAATTTACAATTTAGTAAGCAAATATGTATAACATGTAAGTTGAAACTTGACCTGGGGTAAACAGACGATATTTCTATGTATCTGTAAATACAGCTATTATGTCTGAATCTATATATATGTAAAATACTTGCCCACTACATTGTAAAATTGTATCTAGATTATATTTTCAGTAGTTTCAAATTAAATATCATGGTAGAGAAAACACAGATAAAACTGTTTTATTGCAGAGGAAATGTTGTTTTCTTGTATAATGCAATAAATGCACTACGGCAGAGCCAGCACACCTGACTGCTATATTGTATTGGCAAGCTATAATCAAACTCTAGAACTGCTGGAAATAAAACACAATTTTGTTGTTATCAAAGAGTTGCTTTAACCACAAAGAAAGAACCCTAGCTTATTAAAACAGATAAAGTTTCTTCTTTCATTTCTTGTAAAACTGAATAAGGTAAAAATTGCAATATTATTGTTGAGGATCAATTCCCTGAGCAAATTAAGCTGCTAATCTGCATAAATTACTGTTTCCCAATATAAGTAAAAGCAAAAGCGATAGTATGCATTGCTAGTCTATGGAAATGCAAACATAAATATTCTTCTAAGTTAATTCAGTTGATGCTTGTCCCTCTGTCACCCTTTATTGGTATTGAACATTTTAAAAACATTATTTTTTGAAATTTTCAATCTTAGTAGAATTAGAACAGTGACCAAGAACATGGAAGCCACTACCTTCTCAGCTTCTACATGAAAGGTCTTTCTTAATCATAATCACTTCACTGTTTACTGTACTGGGGACTTGTGTAGAGCAGGTATAAATCCTTTTTCCTGCCCTTTTTGAAAGTAGAGCTTGATGGGAGAAAAGAGGTGGGCATTCCAGAAGACCACAACCTTGATGCGGATGGCCACACCTCACCAAATCTTGCTTTCACAGTGGTTTGTCACTTGTAGTACAGTCAATATGGGAGAGAAAATGTCTCAGGTTGGCCATGTTTTCAAAGTTTACCAAAAACTGGTTCAGTAAGCCTGGGTTAATTTAAGGAGCCCCTGTCATACCTACTTAGTTTTACAGAGCAAGTTCCCTCACCAGGAAGTCATTATGGGTCTCGGCAGCTTTGCTGGCTCCTACAGTACTGTTGGCTCCTTTTCCTATATGAGTTATATACAGTTTCCTTCCCTGGAACTTTTCCATACTGTACACAACATAGGTCCAGCCTAAGTAGTTACTGCTGGGCAGTTGAAGAGACTCCTCTATTTCTTTATTGCCTACTAAAAAATACATCATACTAACTATTGTTAATGATGTATTTAACTGTAGAACCTTTACATGTTCTTATATTCATAAACTGCATGCCTGTGAAATTGAGTGTATTAACGTAGTTTTCTCTGTCTCTGCTAAAAAATACTAATGACCTACTTCCTTCAACTTTTCCTTACCTCCCAAAGTTTCTGTTACCTTCCCAAAACACCAGCAGCTAGGAATGGAACCTAAAACATGAATTTTAGGGGACATTTATGGTTGAAACTATAATACAGGACAAAGGTGATGACAATATAAGTTAAATTAGAATCAGAGAAAAACATATTTTTAAAGTCTGACATATCACCTGAGGTAAGAACCCAAAACTAATTTACATCCTGGATGTGTCTGCGTAAATAGTCCAGGAAATGGGCTCTATCCACACATGCAATGAAGGACATATTTAAAATCCAGATTATAGGGGCTGGGAGATGGCTCAGTGGTTAAGAGCACTGGCTGCTCCTGCAGAGGACCCGGATTCCATTCCCAGCACCCATGTGGAGGCTAACAACCATCCATAACTCCAGTTCCATGGGATCCAATGCCCTCTTCTAGCCCCTATGGCACTACATGCAAGCAATGCACTCATGCACATGAAATAAAAATAATAAAGATTAAAACTCCAGATCATGGAATTAGCTTTGACTAAGGTACATCAATGTGAAAACATTCGAGAATATATCGATGGAAGTGTTAATGGTAGATAACACTATGTTATGAATTTTAACACTACAACATCCCAAGAGGATTGCCCCAGATTTGCTACTGCTGTTGCCTCAAGTTCTAGTTGAATAGGCTTTTATTTGATCCTTCTGATCACTTACTGATGAAATCACTTTGAGAAATGTCAGAACTGCATGAAATATTTTCAGATACATTAAGCACTACAGACACCATCTATTGGGTTAATGTCAAGACCATAAGAGTATATCATGGACTTACTTGAAATGCTTGGCTGATTAAGTTTTGGCTTCCTAGCAGAAACTTCCCACTTCAAAAACATATAGGGTAGATAGCATTGATTACTGCTGGTCCTTTTCAATGGAGATGTTGCTTTCTATCCAGTTTTCTTGTTCCATGAAAATTGTAAACAAAGAGTCAATTACAAAAATGGAATGTAAGGCCTCCTTGAAATGTATCATCAACCAACTAACTTTTTAAAATATACTAAAACAGGGCTGGTCATATGGCTCAGCAAGTAAAGGCACTTGCCTTGTGAGCTTGAAGACCTGAGTTCAATCTTTAGGACCCACATAGTGAAAGGTGAGACTCCTGTGTATTTTCTTCTGACCTCTGCATTCCATAGTATGCTCACACCTATACACACAAAATGAATAAATAAATGTAATTTACAATTTTAAATATATTAAAGGATTCTTATTTTAAAGCATCAAACAACATGAAATCATGTACAGGGCTTGAGAGGTGGCTCAGTGTTTAAAGTACTTGCAATACAAGCAGGAGGCCCAGAGTTCAGATGTTCAGCACCCGCGTAAAAAGTTCAGTGTGGTTGCTAGCCTCCTACACTCTAGTGCAGTAAGTGAATGCAGGTGGGTCCCTGGACCTGCCTGGCCAGCCAGCATAGCATAAATACTGAGTTCCACCTTCAGTTAAGAGATCCTATCTCAAAAAATAAGGTTAAAAAGCTGCCCCATTTCAGCCTGGACAGCAAATGTCTTTTCAGTCTCTGCATTGACTGATGTCCACTGCAAACAGAAGCATCTCTGACCAAAGTTGAAAACAGCCTAGTCTATGGTTATGAGCATAACTATTTAGAAGGCTTTAGACATCATGACCATTTAGGAAAATAACAATAGCAGGTTCTACATAAAAGCTAATGAACTCCCCAACCATGGGATTTTTTACCGGGATTAGAGTATAAAACATGAAATTACCTCCTGTGGAGCAGGCATCCTATTTAATCAGAAAGAAGTTAGTTACCCTATAACAATCATGCCACTATTGCAATAGTGGGCACATCTTGCCTGATAGATCTGTATTGTGGCATGCAGGGTCCAGGGCTGGGTAAGACCACTAATGCTTTATCTTCTCCAGCAGCCTGCATGGCACCTCTTGGCATCCCCCAGTATCTCTCCACCTGCCAAGGCTACCTCCTCAGAAGAGGAGGTAGAACATGAAGGCTTGAATATGGGGAGGTTTTTTGATTTGAATGAGAATCCCCCATAGGCTTTAACTATTTGGACACTTGGTCCCCTTTTGGCAGTACTGTTTGGGGAGAGTCATGGAACTTTTAGGAGGTGTGGCCATCCTGGTGGAAGTATGTCACTGGGAGTGGGCCTTGGGAGTAGATAGTCATGTCTCATTTTCAGTCTTATCTCCTTCTCTTTCCTCTGCCTGCTTAAAGATGTGAGCACTCAACATTATGCTCCAGTCACCTGTACCACCATGCCTCCCTGCCTTGATGGACTGTTATGCCTCTGGAACCATAAGCCAAATGAATTCTTCCTATAAGTTGCCTTGGTCATGGTGTTTATCCCACCAACAGAAAAATAACTAATACAGGAGCAGTGTATTCTGGAGTGTGGTGAAATGAAGTCTTCTGGACATGACATGGCTATCACGCTCATGAACTCACAGCAGGTATGGTTATCTGCACAAGACCTGTGCAAGATCAAACCAGCATAAATTCTGGCATAGGTAGGGCAGAATAGGTTTCTCATGCTCCGGTGGATGGCGCTATACTCATGCTTATATGGGCAACACTAACTGGACTTAGTGGGTTACAAAGAGAAAAGAGGGAAAAAAATAACACCTGAAGTTGGAATGGGGATATGTTGGGAAGATATGGCAAGAGTTGGAGGTAGACGTGATCATATTTCATTGTATACATGAATGAACTTCTCAAGAATAAAGAAAAAATCATAATTAACAAATACAAGTAGAAAGCAATTGAAGAAGATACTGCACTGTCAACTTCTGGTACCTTCATGTATTATCTATTTATTATTATAAATATATATTTATACATTTGCCACATGGACATTTCAATTTTGAAATGAAAACTATTTTTTTCTTATTTGTAGTGATTTTTCTACTTTTCTCAGTTTTCTTCAGAGAATATTATTCTATTTAGTTTTAAATGTTCATTGTGTAATATTTTTCTCTTCTGTGTTTTAAATCAAACATAATTTTAGTTTTCTTTCTGTCTCTTCGATTATTTTGTGCTTTAGTTACCATATTGCATGTTGCGTAGCTATTAATGACTTTAGTATGTTCAGTATGTAACTAAATTTTTATTTCTGGGAGGCCTGCATGGCTTCTGGCTCCCAGCACCCTCCTGCCACTGCCCTTATGACAAACTGAGATGCTGTTCCTCCAACTACAATTTAAGGAACAAAAGGATTCATTGGACTTACTAACAGAGCATAGGGTGGTGATGGGGATAACTTACAAAGTGTGGGCATGTGTGGGCTTCCTTCCTACATCCTGGCTGGGAAACCCTGACCCTCAAGGGTGGCCCAAGATGGCAAAGGCACCTCCCCTTCCCCTGTCCCTACCCTTAGTCCCTCCCCCTCATGCAGCTAAGGCCAACAGATTGTGGGGGGAGGGGTGACTGACTCTCTCTGCCCTTCCCCTTCTATGGAGAGTCTATAGCCAAATTGTTTGTGGTGATTGAAGCAAGCCGGTGAATCCCAGCTGGAGGACAAGGCATCTGTCCACCATTTGACTGCTTGCCAGTCAGAGGACAAGCTCATCTAACAAGTGTGATTTTGACTTGTATATATTTTAGAAATATGAGTCTTTGACTTTTGATTCTTTGGGCTTAACTGTTCCATCTCATTTGTTTCATAGGACAGAATCATCACAATCTCTATGTCTCTTGCATTTTTGTTTAGTACAATGTTGTTTTCAAACTTTCTGAGTCACATGTGTTAACAATAGTTAAAATATACGGGTAACTTTTACAATATGAGCATGCTCTGGATAAATGACTTTTACCTAACTTGGAACCAAGATTTAATCTTAGCTTGTTTATAATGTAGACAAGTTCACTGAGCTATGTGCTCCTCTGGTGATCTGGCATATGACCTTGATCCCTTAAGACCTTTCCTTGCCCTGGCACAAAATAATATAGGAATATGTGTATATATATTTTATATATTACAGCTCTGCAAACAGTACTTATCTCATTGAAAACAATGAGAGAAATTGATAACATCTTGTTTACAGTCTAATTCAGAAGGATAAAATCTTTTCTCTGAAAACGTAAGGGTCCATTTATTTCACAGTTTCATGCTGGGTAATGTGTTTCAATAAAAGAAAAAGCTAGCTCTTGTTTCAGAGCACAGTTTGAAGACAGTTCTGAAGGACCAGGTTCTCAGCAGTTCAGGTCCACTTTTTGTCTGAGATTGGTGCTGCTTCAGCCCGTCTTTCTTCAAGCATTGCAGAGAAGTGGCATCATATAGTAAGCACCAGATTACAGCATAGGCTCATATTTGTAGCTCAATCTAATTTTTTATCTTTAGATGAATAAAGCTTCACCTGTACTAAAACAAAAGTTATATTTAGTCTTATTCTTTAGTTTTAACAATGACTTCTTCAATAAATTAGCTGAGCTCTGGTTTTGAGCCAGGGTGCTATTGGACTCTGTAGGTATGGGGAAATTTTTAGTGAATTATCACCTGGTTCCTAAATCATTACACCTGAAAGTAGTTGGCATTGTTTTTGCTCATATTTTATTGGCATAAACTGATAGCATGTTTAACTTGAAAGTGGGAGGAGGGGAGACTACAGCTGTATCTATGACCTGAAAGCAGGAGGCCAGGTACGCTGTGTATGGCTCAGTGACCACCCGATGAAGCTGCCTGGGATTTTGCTCTATGATTTTCAAGCACACAACCTAAGTTATTCAGGAAGTTTGGATTTCAGAATTAGGTTATGCTGCAGAAGAAATAAGGTCCAAATACTTAATGAAATTTCATTCGGTCATCAATGACTTGGATTATATATATGCTACTCTGAATAAAATTCATTTTGGATACGGAGAAATTATAAATATCTACAATGCTTGGCTAATGGAGAAAATGATAATTTTAATAATGGTAATGATGATGGTAAAAACAAGGAGGACAATGCTAGGAGAAAGTATTGCCTGAAAAGTATAATTGTATTATGATAAAAGGGAAAATATTCATTTAAAGAAGAACAAAATACATTTTGTGAGAAGAGAAGCACCCTTTTTGGATGACAGCTTGTAGTATCAATGGCCAGAATGCTTTCATGTTTGGTTTATGGGAAAATTTGTTTCTTTGGTCTCATGTTTTTGCAATATGTAATTTCGTATTTTCTTTCTGGTTGTTATCATTAAGTATTTTGTTAGAGCCTATTTGTTGATACTATTCAAAATGCAAGAGTCATAAATTTTGAAGCCTTAACTTGAGATAGTGCTTTAATACCTCAACCATGATCCATATTAAAATCATATTTGGGAAATGACCTCAAAAAGTTAAAAATAAATATATAATCACTCATTGGGATGTACCCCCAAATTTCATCCTACTGTAGAGATATTTGCACATCCATATTTGTTGCTACTCTTTTCACAATGGCTAAGAAATGGAAACAAATATCCTAGAGGTCAGGAAGGTGTGGTGACGCAAAGCTTAGTCCCAGAACCTGAGAGCAGAGGCAGGTGGACCTCTGTGAGTTCAAGGCCAGCCTGGTCTTCATAGTATGTTCCAGGCCAGCTGGGGCTACAGGGAGACCTTGCCTCACATAAAGACCCCCCAAAATATCCCTCAACTGATGAATGAATAATGAAAATGTGGTACATTTACACAATGGAGTTCTAGTCAGTCATAAAGATGAAATTATGGAATTTGCAGGAAAATGTATGGAACTAGAAACTGTTATAAGTGAAGTATTACAGACTCAGAAAAGCAACATATGCTCTCTCTTATTTGTAGATCTTAGCACCTAATCCTTATTTGTGAGTATATATTCTGGTATAACCACAGGAGCCAAGGAAATGGAAAGAAAAACCCTGAAAGAGGGGCTAGAAGGAAAGGAGGCAGGTGTTACCAATGGGGGAAATGAGTAAAATTTGGGCCCAGGGGGATAATACAAATGCAGCTGTGATGGATTTGAATAAAAAAAAGATCCACAGTCTAAGTGAAGAGGCCAGATCAGGAGCACATGAAAGGCCTTTTTTTTTTCCTCTATCCTGAAGACTGTGGTGGAATCCTTGTAGAACTGGAGTAAGCTTGATTTATAGTTGTATGAAACTTTATTAATAGATCTGAAAACTTTTATCAAAAGCACTGCTTCTACCACTTAAAGTTCAAAGTTAAATAAATTATATAAAGACTGAAATATATGTACATATATTAAAAAATACCTACCTTGGTATATTTAACTGGGAAGGAAGAAGGGAGGGTTATACAAAGAACCATGGGGGCAAAGGGGAAGAAGGAACTCAAGAGAGGGGGCATAATAGAAGACAGGTATTATCAAGGGGGAAATAGGGAAAATGGGGGTGCTTTAATTGGGGAGGATTAGACAGGGAGAGATAGGAGAGATAAATAATGCTCAGGTGGTGTGAAAAACCAGAGGGAAATGTATTAGTTCAAAAGTCTACTGAAAAATGCACATGCAATATCTGTACATGAGTGTATGTGGATAGCTGAAAGCTGTATAACAAGAAACACATTGCAAGACACGAGAAACCACTCTTCAAATTGTGGATCAGAGTAGTCTAAGAGACTCCACAAATAACACAGACTATTGCCACAGCCCTTGATTTCCTTCTAGAACATGAAAGTAAGACCCTATTGCTGAAGACAGGACATACTTTGAACATAGGACTTGGAGCAATGGAGCTGGGAATGACCTAGAAGCCTCCTCCCTGAAGACTAGCTCTCATTGTTTGGGAGACAACTACTATGCTAGTTGCTAAGGGAGAAAAATAAGTCAATGGTTCAATCTGGCTTTAAAGCCTAATAACCACAATGATGACCAGCACAACAAACTATCTCTGCTTGTGTGGTGATACTTTTGTCTTGGAGGTAATCAACAGCTATCTAATTGAACTTTTAAGTTCAGTCAATGGGAGGGAACACATGTGTGGGAATGTAAACACAGCCAAATACAAATGGCTGAAGAGGTCATGCATCCTAGGGAAAATTCTACATCTGTCACATCCCTAGACAAATGTAATTTCTTACTATATGCTAAATATGAATCCTTATATTTACACACAAGTATACCTGTCACCACTCATCAAAGAAGCTTCTTTTTGCAACAGATGGGGGCTATTACAGACTTCCACAACTGGTCACACACAGAGAGTAAGTATCTGTGAGATACCCAGCCCTAAGTGACATGTCTACAATGGAACCTCTACACCTAAGGCTTATGAAATATAGTAGAACAGGGAGTAGAGAGACTACTAATGCATTCCTAAACTCTCACCAGTGATGCTTCCTCACCCAACAGAGAATGATTAACACGGAAGGCCATGTGATATGGCACCTTCTTGACCATAGCTATGACATGTTGAAGTTTAGAGTGACTCTAGTCTCTGAAATTATCAGGCAGTTGGTGCAGGGTATGGGAACACATGTCAACAGGACTTCAGTTGTCTTGGGAACCAGTCAGCATGTTCTGGAGTGTACCTGCTAACTGCAGATTTATGGCTTCTGTAGGTTATGCTTGGCTAGCCTCTGCAAAACAGTACTTGTTGCTTAATAGAATAGAAATTGTTAAGGAGAACTTCAACTTTTCACCCCTGGTTATGGTTTTTCTGCATAAACTCTTACCCTAAAGATGGCTCAGGGCTGCACTTGGGTTCTGACACCCTTGTGTAATTGCTGGCCAGTTAGTAAAAGATTTTCATTTAGCAAAACGTTGTCTGAGTGTTCTTCTTAGGTGAAGTAACTCACAATAGCCACAACTGGCTGAAGTGTAAAGATTAAGAGGCTGCAGAGTGTGTGTCCCTGTATGGGATCCTATATTAAACCTCTGTCACCCAGGGCTCAGGGACCGTTGCAAATAACTTTTCTTATCTGTGACTTTGGAATGATTTCTCACTTATTTCCTTCTTTAATTTCACTTGGCATGTTGTATAATTTTCAGTGTCTAAGTTTGTTAAATTTACTTCTAATACTTTCATTATTTTGATGCAATTACAAATGGAATTCTCTTATTTTTATTTTTGGATTATTTGTTACAAGCATGAGACATAAAAATTTTCATATTGATCTTGTGTCCTATAAATTTACTCAACTCACTTATTAATTTTAATAGATTTTAGTATACTCTTTAGCATTTTTTCAAAACTAATTTAAAGAAATTATTTTCCTTTTTTTCTTTTTATAATTTGGGTACTTAAAAATATTTTCATTTATTTATTTTGGGACAGGGTCTCCCTATAGCCTCAGCTAGTCTGGAACTCTCTATGTAAACCAGGATGGCTTTGAATTCACAGAGATCTATCTGCCTTTGCCTACTGAATGTTGGCATCTACCACTATATCTGGTTAAAGAAAAATATTTATTTTTATTATTTTAAGTTATGAGCATGTGTGTATATCTATGTGTGCATACAAGCACATGAGTGTACGTACCCATGGAGGCTAGAAACATCAGATACCCCTGGTGCTTGTAATTGAACTTGGGTCCTTTTAAAAAGCAGCATGTACTCTTAATCCCCAAGTCATCTCTCTATCCCCAGTCTGGATACTTTTAATTTATTTTTCTTAATTTCCCTGGTACAAACCACAAATATGATGAATATAATATGGGGTGATTCTCTGTTGTGCTTGATCAAAGAGTGAATATTGATAAATCATGTTGTTCTCTCTGGGTTTTCATAAATTCTCTTGTCAGGGTTAGGAGTGTTCCCTCCATCTCTAGTTTGTGAAGTGACTTTTTATAACCATGAAAGATGGCTAAAATTTACCAAGTGCTTCTTTCTGTATCTATTTGAGATGTTCATGAACTTAAAAATACTTTTATTAATACTTTGAAGATTTTATACCCTGTATTTTGAGGATCATATTTCCTCATTTCCTCCCAGATCCATTCTCATTATCTTACCCATTCAAATTCATGTTTTTTTTTTTTTTTTTTGCTTCCCTCTGGAGTACAATTTGTGTTGCCTAACCATTCTTAGGTATAAAACCTACCCTGGAGGGTGGTCTGACTACCAGAGGTCATACCTTTAAAGAAAACTGATTCTTCCTCTCCCAGCAGCTATCAAATGCCAAATAGCTCCTTGAATTTTGAAATTCTATGGATAGGATGATTATACTAATTTCCAGATACTAAACCAACCTTGCTTTTTGAGATAAATCATACTTGATAATGATGTGTAATTCTTTCCATCTGTTGTTAGACTTGGCCTATTACTGTGTTGGTGAAGAGGCTTACATCCATATTGTGTCATGGAAAACCTAGGAAGAGAGTGGACATATCTGAATACAATAAAGGCAATATACAAGCCCACAATCAGTATCATACTAAGTGTAGAAAAACTCAAAAAGTTTCCACCAGAATAAAAAATGAGGTAAGCATGTCTACTCTCTTCATTCCTGTTCAATATTGTGCCTTAAGTGTTAGCTAGAGCAAGGAAACAAATGAAGGAGATACAGGGGATGAAATTGGAAAAGAAGTCAAAGTATTCCTATTTGCATATGATATGATCCTATACATAAAAGAACCCAAAGGCTCTACTAGAAAACTCTAGAGCTGATAAACATACCCAGAAAAGTAGCAGGATACAAAATTAACATGTAAAAATCAGTAACCTTCCTATACACCACCAACAAACATACTGAGAATGAAACCAGGGAAACAATCCCATTTATGATAGCCTCAAAAACCATGAAATATTTTGGAATAATTCTAACCAAGGAAGTAAAAGACATGTGTAATTGTCCTAGTTTGTTTCTTCATTGCTGTGACAAAATATTCTGACGACTACCAACTTGAGGAGGAAGGGTTTATTTAGCTTACATATCCCGGGTCACAGTTCATCTGGGAGCCAAGGTAGGAACTCAGGGCAGGAACCTGGAGACAGGAGCTGGAGCACAGGCCATGGAGGAACACTGCTTACTGGCTTGCTCCCCTGGCCCTGCTCAGCCTGCTTTCTTATGCAACACAGGCCCACCTGCCTGGAGTGGCACCACCCACATTGGGCTGGGCCCTCCCACATCACTCATCAACTCATCAAGAAGATGCTCTTCAGACATGGCCACAGGCCAGTCCAATAGAGGAAATTCCTCAATTGAGGCTCCCTTAACCCAGGTGTGTCAAGTTAACATTAAAGCTATCCAGAAGAGTAATAAAAACTTTAAAATATTGAAGGAGGAAATTGAAGAAGATACTAGAAGATGGACAGACCTCTCATGCTCCTGGATCAGTAGGATTAATGTGAAAATAGCTACCCTGCTAAAGGAATCTACACATTCAGTGCAATACCCATTAAAATCTCACCACAATTCTTCACAGAAATTGAAAAACTTATCTGAAATTTCCTATGGAAACCCCAAAAGCCAAGAACTGCTGGAGGCTTTACCATTCTTACTCAAACTATACTACAAGACTATAGTAACAAAACAGAATGGTATTGACATATAAACAGGCACACTGTTCAGTAGAATAGAATTAAAGATGCATATTTAAGTTCACATACTTATAGCCACCTGATTTTTCACATAGGGACCAAAACACACAATTGAGAAGAGATAGCATATTCAGCAATGGTACTGGTCAAACTGAATAGCTACACGTAGAGAAATGAAATTAGAGCCCTATCTCTTGCCCTGCACAAAACTCAACTCCATATGGATCAAGACCCTCAACATAAGACCTGATACCCTGAATCCAATGGAGGAAAGTAGGGAATACATTGGAATTTGTAGGCACAGAAAAGGAATTTCTGAACAGGTTCCTACAGCTCAGGTATTAAGTCTACCAAGTGACAAAGGGGACCTCATGAAATGAAAAAGCACCTGTACACTAAAAGACACCATCGTTTGACTGAAGAGGCAACCTAAAGAATCTGAAAAAACACTTTGCCAGATCTACCACTACCAGAGTTAGTATCTAGAATATACGAATGACTGAAAAAAATTAGACACAAAAAAACAAACAATTAAAAATTGGAGCAAGAAACCAGAGAGTTCCCTAATTATGAAATGCATAAAATTGAGAAATATTTTTATGTATTTTTTTATTTATTATTTTATGTGTATGCATATATTGCCTGTGTGTAGGTTAAGTGCACCCATGTTGTGCAATGCCCATGGAGGTCAGAAGAGGCTGTTGGATCCCCTGGAACTGGAGTTAAGGATAGTTGTTAGCTGCCATGTGGGTGCCGGGATTTGAACCTGGGTCTTCCACAAGAACAACCAGTCTTCCCAACCACTGAGCCATCTCTCCAGCCCTGAGAAATATATTTTAAAAGTTCAAAGGCTTTAGCCATCAAGGAAAGGCAAATTAAAACTGCTCTGGGATTTTATCTTACCCCATTCAGAATGGCTAAGATTCAGAAAACAAACAATGACAAAAGTTGGCAAGGATGTGGGAAAAATTTATTCATTCTTAATGGGAATACAAATAGTGCAGCCACTATTGAAATCAGTGTGGGGAGTGCAAAAAAGCTAGAACTGGATCTATCATGTTGATCCAGCCATATCACTCTTGGGCATATACCCAAAGGACTCTATATCCTACTACAGAAATACCTGTTCATCCCTATTCATTGCCACTCTACTCACAATAGCCAGGAAATGGAAACACCTAGATTTCTATCAACTGATGATGTGGCACATTTACACAATGGAATATTATTTAGCTGTTAAGAAATGAAATAATAGAACTCACACGTAAATGGATAGAACTGAAAGCAATTATCCTGAGTGAGTTAACCCAGACCCAGAAAGACAAATATCACATATTCTCTGTCATAAGTGGATGCTAATAATTATGTAATGATTCAAGTTTTCAATCTGAACATGCACATAGGTCAGGAAACTAGTAAAGGACCATTGGGGGATGATGGGAGAAGTGGTAGAATGTAGTGTTTTAAAGGGGAAACGTGGATAAAGGAAGAAGGGTTAAGTGGGGTAGAAAATGGGAGGCACATCAGAGGAGCGAGTATGAGTAGGGATGATTAATACCAAAGGACTTACAACTTTAGAAGCTGCTTAAATTATATACATATACAATATACAAAGAGATTAAATGGCATTATCTCATAATAGGGGCACATTGGCCCTACCCAACACCATAGGCTAGCAAATAAAAAAGTCCAATTCCAGGAACTGACTTCCTCTTTTGAAGTTGTTGACCAGGATTCCCCAACCCAAAAACAGTACTGGCCATTGCCCCTGCTTTTGGTAACACAGCAATACTTGCTGTAGAAAAAACAAAAGAGAAATCAAGTTGGTTACTGACCTCAAAGCTTCATCTTCTATTGGTTATCTTTCACAGTGCTGGAAGGCGCTTTGCATACTCCTGGAAGAGAAAAGTAGTCAGCAGCCTTACCTGTGGCCTTACTACACCAACATTATGATCATCTGAACAAGTAGCCAACTCTTAAATTTAGTTTTTAAGAGCAGGCCTGAGCTTGGAGGACAGTTAGTCCCTTAGATATCTTTGAATTTGTCTCTTCCGGAACTGTGCTGATGGAACTGACTTGTTGGAGCCCTGTCTCTTGGACTGTGTCCTGAATCATACTTCACCCATAATTTCATTCAAAATGGTTTCTTCAGCTTCAATTGGAGAAGTACAAGTTTGACTCCTCTCCAAACAGCCACCAGGTCGTTTTCATCCCTAGTTGTAGAATATCTCACTTATCCAATGTCATGTGTCCTCCCCAATCTCCACTATGTCCAATTAAGATGGGATGCTGCCTTTCAGCACTTTGATATATCCATTGATGGCACCGGCCCTTTTATATATGTTATATAAGATGCAATCCTTAGGAGAATGCTTCATAAAATTGTGAAAATGGTACCCTCTAAAACAGAATTCTTACTGATGTTAATCTTTACCATATTTTGTATTTGTATATTCCTAATTGGATTATAGCAACTGTCTCTCTCCTCTCTCTTTCTGTGTGTATTTTAAGTCACAGTGTCCCTGTAGCTCCAGATGGCCTAGAACTTGCTTTGTAGACCAGGTTGGCCTTCGTTTTACAGAGATCAGCCTCCTGAGTTCTGGGATTAAAGACATGCACTACCAAGTCTGGCTATGGCTACTTACTTTAGCAAAAATAGTTAAATAAGCCATAACACTGGGCACCCTAACAATGCCTCTTATAGTTAAAAATCATTAAACATTTACATATCTATAGACAAGCATTAATTTTCAAATTAATTTTATCTTGTAATTTATCTTTTTGCAGAGCCTTGAAACTATTTTCTACTGCCATTCTGGAAAAGTATTTGCTCTTAGTAGTCATGTTTTTGTAAACCCTATTAACTGACTGTTGCCTGTTAACATTCTATAGAAGTAAAGCTTTTAACTAACAAACTTGAATATTTTAAGATGCTAGAACAATACCCACAGAGCAAACAAAAGGGACTCCAAGTATTCCTGACCTAGGAACAACTTCTTTTATAGTTGCTTAAAATCGGCCATAAAGGGCAACTCTCCCAATGTTGAATAATTAGATAAACCAGGAGAAATCTTATCCTGATAACAAGGGACAAAAGAGAACAAATCACCAGATGATTAATCAATGGTGTCTTCAGAGAATATTGTTCACATGCATGGTGCGAACAGAAGGTCAAAATTGAAACTAAGTCATACTGGACATGGTAGCACTTGCCTACAATCCCAGCACTTGGAAAACTGAAGCAGGAAGCAGGTGGATCTTCAGCTTTAAGGCTTCTTGGTGAGACTGTTTCAAACCAACAAGCTGGAGTTGTTTGTGCTAGCCCTTCCAATAATAACTAAAACCAAGGGGTTATGGAAAAGTGGTTCTGATGCAGTCACCTGACACCAATTGAATATGTTCTTTGTTTCTTAGCTGTATTTTGTTCATTTTATTGGTTTCAGACAGACACTCTACCTCTAGGTTAAGGTAATTGAACATAAAGTGGGGAAAATGTAACTGGCATGCCTGGAAGAGAAGTGGAAATTGTTAAGAAACATTTGTGTCTTCAACATTGGCCATATGGATTGTTGAGATGGCATATCGGAATTAGAATTTCATCTGCAGTAAACAGAAGAAGGAAGTGGCTGACCTGGTGCCAGTCAGAGGGGTAGTCTGTCTTCTTGAAAGGGGAAAGGGGTTACAGGAAAGGTGAGCTGAGACAATGATGGCCCGTGGTAGGTGGGCCACTCCTTAACCAGGACTGTTAAACATACACCTCTTTCTTTGTGTTTAAATTCTACCTTCATGCGCCTCATGTTACCCTGAAGTTAGACTTAAAGAGTTCTCTGGATTGTTTTGTTCCTCTTTTCAGTGTGACCAGATAGAATGAATCTCCTTTTCCTGCTCTTTACTATCCGAAAAATAAAAAAGAAATATTGATATTATTTTTTAAAAATCAAGATAATTCCTTAAAAATCATGTTGTGAAGTGTTTTCTCTTCTACCTCTTGGGAGAGTTTTGAAGAATTGGCCTTCACGAGTCTCTGAAAATTTGGCAGAATGAATCAGTGGAGTCATATTGGCTTAAGCTGTTGTGGGGCATTTTTAAAAAATTATGAATTCAATATTTTCATTTTTATACATCTAATCTTTTGTCAGTTTCAGTAGTTTGTGTCTTTGTAAATATTTGTGCATTTCTTACTTAATCTAATTTTTTGCTGTATAGCTGTTCAAAGATTTTCTTTATATTTCTTTTTATCTATGTAAATTTCATAGTAATGAAATTCTTTTGCTTTTGACTTTAGTTATTGGAGTGTTCTCTTTTTTTCCTCTTGGTTAAAGTAGGAAAACATTATTTTTGTTGATATTTTCGAGTAATTAAATTTTCCATTTCTTTTATTTAGTGTCTGCTCTCTTACCTCTTCTGCCTCCATTAGGTTGTTTCATTCTTCCCAGTGTCATGAAGTGGAAGCTTAGCTTACCTGAGCTGTTTCTTATGTTTTAATGAAGTCATTAAGAGTAATAAATCTCCTAACCATTGCTTTAAAGGCATACCATAAGTTCTGATACGTTGTACTTTTATTTTCATTAATCTCAAAGAGTTTCCTATTAGAATTCTACTTTGGGTCACTGGTTAAGAAAGTGCTGCTTACTTTCCAAATATTTGTGACTTTTCTAATTCTTGTTATTAATTTCACATGGTCTTTTCCATTGTGTTCAGAGAATATGTTTAGATTGTTTCAGTCATTTTTAATTTGTTGATGTGTTTCATGACCAAGCATATGCCCTTCTGGGAGAATCCTTCATTTGCTTTGGTTGTCTATTGTGTCATTAAGAATTTGCAGATGGTTGTTAGATGTAACTGGTTTATATTGTTGCTCAAGTATTTTAGTTCCTTACTGAAACATTTAAAGTTGTTTTATCCATTATTGGGAGAATATTGAAGTGCCCAACTACTGTTTTTTAATATGCATATATACATAAATTCATATATAACTTTTATTTTGACTTTAAAAAAACTTTTATTGAGATTTTGTAGGGTGGGGATAATGGGGATGATTGGACTGGGTAAGGATGTTGGGTGGGAGAGAAAGAAAGTAGAGATGAATAGATCTTTGGGGGCAAGGGAGGCCAGAGGGAAATATGTTGGCCTGGAACCCTCTGAGAAATGCACATATGGTGTCTGAACATTAGTGAATTAATGCAGGGAACACAGTGCCAGACAGGAGATACCTCCCTTTGAGTGACGGTCAGAGTAGTCCAAGAGACTCCCAAAATAGCATTGCCACTCTTGGTTATCTCCTAGCACTGGAAGATAAGACCCTATTGCTGAAGATAGGACATACTTTGGGCAGAAGTATGGAGCAGGAAATGACCTGAAACTCTTCTACCTAAAGTCAAGTTCTCAGAGTCCTAGAGGATACTATGCAAGTTGCTAAGGGAGAAAATCAATCAATGGTTCAACTGAGTCCTAAAGCCTAATAACCATAAGGACTGGCACAGCAAACTACCTCTACTGGTGCAGTAGTGGCTCTGTTATCTAGTGAGCAATCAACAGCTATCTAACTGGACTTAAAGCCCTTTCAATGGAAGTGAACACACTGGTGGTACTGTAAGCACAGTCAAATATACATGGCTAGAGAGGTCATAGTTCTTAGTGAGAACGTGATCTCTGTCATATCATATGCTAAATATGGATCCTTATATTTACAGACAAGTATAGTGTACACCACTCATCAAAGAAACTTCTTTTTGTAAAAGGTGGAGGCTACTGCAGAATCCCACAACTGATCAATCACAGAGAATATACATTTGAGAGATGCCCAGTCCTAGGTGGCATATCTACAGTGGAAGCTCTATACATACTGCTCATGGAACATAGAACAGGGAAGGGAGGAGGGAAGAAAACTGTACCCCTCAACTCTCATCAGTGAAACTTCCTTATATAACAGAGTGTGATACACATAGTAGGCCACAAGTGACCAGGTTTTAGAGAATAAGAGACTGCAGAGTGTGTGTCTTTGGATAGGACTCCTGTGTGAGACCTCACCTACCCATGGCTAAGGCATCATTGTGGAAGAGATGGGTGGAATGGTTTTAAGAATCAGGAGCGGTTCATGAACATAGGGAAGCAGAGGCTTTTAGGCCACTGGAAGCTTGCACATGTGAACTTCTGGCAATGATGGCATCAAGCACAGGACCCATGCCAACTCAGCCAGTCTGTAGGACCCAGAGATCCCCCTCATTCAACCCCTCTTGACACCCCACTGATTACTCTTTTTAGCTTCTGTGTAATGCTTGAAATGCACACCAGCTGCTACTCCTCCTCTGCTCCAGGAAACTATAGATTAGATAAGCCCGGGTATGAACACTGCTCTATATCTCCACGACTGCATCCTGTACAACCGTTCAGTTCAAAGGTGTGTTGGCGCGAGCAGGATTCTTGGACCAACCACAAAGTGACACTGTTATTCCCCTCCTCCCTTTGTCTCTAACCTATAAAGAGCCCCTTCTTCCCCAACCCGGGGCTCTCAGCACGGTTCCGTTATATTGGTGCTGTCTGAGAGCCTGAGCTTAAGCCCAAATAAACTATAGACCTTGCTTTTGCATTTTCGGTGTGTTGGGTCCTCGGTGGTCTTCTTGGGGTCCTGTGAATGAGGTATAACAAGACAAGGGCCCAGAGTGGAGCAAAGGAAATGGGAAGTTGGCTGATCCTAGTCTGGGAACTCTTCCAGACTGGTTACTGCTGGATGAGGGCAAGTGGACCTTACTTATGATCCCTAGATAGGCTGACTAGACTCCAGTGGATAAGTTTGCACCAAAGGACTTCTGGGTACAAGTGCTTGACTGGATAGGGCTTAGCATGTATGATGGAAATCATGTACCTTTTAAAGTATAAAAATGAGATTCAGATTACTATTTTACATATATATATATATATATATATATATATATATATGTTCTAAATAAGTCTATCCCAGCTTCCCTTTGGTATTGAATCCCAAATTCAACATTAACTTTATCATTTCTCATTTTTTTTAGTCTTACATTTGTTCTATGTTGTTACTGAGAAATATATTCCTCATATGCTATATTTCTGTGTTATAAGTCAAACAATATATTCTATATGTATTTTTCAATGTATATTTCTATTGAATTTTTGTGCATTTCATTCAAAATAACTTAATCATCTTTATAGCCCCTCTCCCAACCGCACCCCCTCATAGCCCAACCCCACGAGATTTCATGCGTTCTGTCATATACATTAAGGCCTATCATGTCAAGTTGTGTATCCAGATGTCCCTTAATGCAAATTCATCCACTAGAGTCTTGTCAGCCTATCTAGAGTCTCTCCCTACACATATTACTTTATATAATTAAAAAAAAAACATTAAGAGAAGAAAGGAGAAAATATAAAATTACAATATTTTTTAAAAATATTTTTATTGAGTTTTGTGCATTTCATATAATAAATCTTAATCAAATTTAGACCCCTTCCCCCATCTGTGCCCCCCATAGCTTCCCCACCAATTTCATGCCTTCTGTCATATATGTTAAGTCTTATTATTCAAGCATTTGTACTCTGATGTCCCCAGGTGCAAGTTCATCCAATGGAGTCTAGTCAGTCTATCTGGAGTCACTCCTTTAAAGCATATCTACTCCCCTCATCCAACAGTAATCAATTGCCAATAATTCTTCAGCTAGTATTGGGTTCTGCTGCCCATTTTTCTTGGTCTATGCTGGGTTTTTGTTTGAGTTGGCATAGGTATTGTGTATGCTGTCACCATTGCTGCAGGTTCCTATGACTCAGTTCTTTCAAGCTTCTGTTTCCTTGCATTCATGCACCAACCCTGGCTCTTACTATCTTTCCACCTCCTCTTCCACAATGGTCCCTGAGCTGTGGGTGCATAAGGTTTACCATAGGAGTCCTATACAGGGAAGTCACTCTGTAGTCTCTCAGTCTCTGAAACTTATCCAGTTGTGGCCTTCTTGTTAAGGTTCAGTTAGCTCCTCCCCCTCACCAACAGGGCCTCCCAAGCCCCTGAGAAAAGGGAACTGAGCTGATAAGCACCCTGGTCTTTGAAAGCAAGAGAAGCAGGCTTTTTCCACTATTTGACCAACACAGCAGGCTTCCCCTTTGATCGCTAAAGAGGGCAGGTTTTAACAGTCCCATGCTACCTCTCCCCCCTCCCAACTTTTAAAAAATTATATCTTCCCACCTTTTGCACCCCTCAGAAGCCTCCCCCTATAAAAGACCCCAGCTCATGATCCGGGGCAGACATTTTCCCTGCTGTGAAGGGAGTCTGTCCCATGTGTTCCTTTTGCTAATAAACTCTATTCCGCTGGAGTTTTATCTGTGTCCTGGTGCTCTCTCCTGATCAACTGGATTCATCCATCGCCTGCTTTACCTATCACTTCTATGTATATCAAGTCTGTTGTATGAGGAAGCTTCACTGGTGAGAATTGACAACTGTATCAGTGTTTTCTCTACCTCCTGTTATGCTATGTTCCATGAGCCTTAGGTGTAGAGGTTCAACAGTAAGTGTGCTACATAGGGCTGGGCATCTCTCAACCATATGAATTCTTATATATACAGACAAGTATACCGCTTATCACCCATGAAAGGAGCTTCTTTTTGCAACAGGTAGAGGCCATTACAGAGTTCCACAACTGGTCATACAGAGAGACTATAGTATTCTTTATAATTAAATTGTTGCATCTATCAATGGTGTAGGTTTGTGTGTACTTAAATTGTCATGTGAGTCACTTGTTTTCAACTTGAAGAATTTAGTATTTATTGTAAGGGAATTCTGTTAGAAATAGGTTATCTGGCATTTGTTCTTATTTTAATATCTGAAAGGTTTCATTTCATTTTCATTTTGGATCAATAGTTGTGTTACATATAGGAGATTTGACTGATAGTTTGTTTCTTTGAACACCTAGAATATGGCACCTCACTGCCTTATGACCCTCACAGCTTCTGCTGGGATTTCAGCAGAGATTGTATTCCAAATTGCATATTTTTTTCTGTTGCTCCTTTCATGATTCCCCCTGATCTTTTAATGTTAGCATTTCACTAAGATAGATATGCTTTTGGGTTTATGTATTTGCTCTACTTAGAATGCATTGCTCTTTCTGGATACCTAGGCTTGGGTAATAAATGTGTAAACTTTGTTGTTTCTTTGAATGTTTCCACTTCATTTCTCCTCTCCTCTCCTTCTGGGATTCCTGTTATATTTACACTGATGTGCTTATTTTTTACATCTCTATATCTTCATTCCTCTGCCCCCCTGCTTAGGCTCACGTACCTTTTGTGATATGTTTTTATTGAATTTTTGTATATTTAATACACATCTTAATTATCTTTATACCCCCTTCTCCATCAGCAGCCTCTCATAGCCCCCGACCCCCACTGAATTTCATGGATTCTGTCATTTGTGTTAAGGCTTATCAAGTCAAATTAGTGTCCCCTGACATCCCCTTAGTACAAGTTCATCCACTGGGGTCTAGTCAGCTTATCTAGAATCACTCACTTAGAAAAGATCAGCTCATCCTCACTCAGTAGTAATCAGCTGCCCAATAGTTCTTTGGCTAAGATTGGGGCCTGCTGCCCTTTTCCACAGTTCTATGCTGGGGTTTTGTCTGCTCAAGTTTTCATGGGTCTTGTGCATACTATCACCATTGTTGTAAGATCATATGAGCAAGGTCAGAAGCCTGTAAGACTATTATGGTACTGGAAAGCTTTTGCAATGTGATGGTAATTAAGAACTTTGCAACAGGGAAAACTCTTAAAAGACAGGTATGGGGAGGTGAGGAGGAGTCTCCCTATCCTGCCCCTGTGATTTCCCAGGATGGAAGTCTTTGTTTTCCAAAGTTTCCACATTCCTGTAACCTTTGTGGCCTTATGTTACCTTGCTTAATTATCACATGTACCTTTTACTTAATTATCACCTATGTGTTGTTTTGCCTTGAATAAGAGATCTGACTCCTTTTATTCTGGGGTCAGTCCTGATAGGGCCAAATTATTAAACTTCCTCTCCTCACCTGACTTTGGTTGTTGGTCTCTGATTTTCCATAACATTTCAGACTCTATTTCCATATGGTCATACACCTCCTCCCCTGACTCTTACAGTCTTTCCACCTCCTCTTCTGCAATGTTCCCTGAACCCTGGGTTTATTGCCCTTGGTTACCTGAGGGAGTTTCATTAGTGAGAGTTGTGAGATGCATTAGTATTCTCTCTACCCTTTGTTCCACCACATTCTGTGAGACTTAGGTGTAGAGGCTCCATTGTAGATGTGTCACTTAGGGTTGGGCAGCTCATGGACAGTTAATCTCTGTGTGTGACCAGTTGTGGAAGTCTGTAGTAGTCTCCATCTATAGCAAAAGAACCTTTGATGAATGGTGGCTGGCATACTTGTCTGTAAGTATGAGGAACCATATTTGGCACATCTTAAGAAATTACATTTGTCTTGGCATGTGACAATCTTGGGGCTTTCTCTAAGATCTATGTCCTCTCCAGCCACGTGTATTTGATTGTTTACAGTACTACACATGCATTTCCTCCCGTTGAGTACACTTTTGGTTAAATTAGGTAGCTGTTGATTACCTCCAAGATAAAAGGGCCAGTACTGTACCAATAGAGGTAGTTTGCTGTGCTGGTCATTGGTGTGGTTATTATTAAGCCTTAGAGCTGGGGACAGACTATCGATTGATGTTCTCTCTTAGCAGCTTGCATATTGTTCTCTAAAACTAGGAGAGCTAGTCTTCAGGGGGTAGCTTCCAGGTCACTTCCAGCTCCATTGCTCCATGTTCTGTGTCTGAAGTGTGTCCCGTCTTCAGCAATAGGGTCTTACCTTGAAGTTCTAGGAAGCAATCAAGGACTATGGCAATAGCCTGTGTAATTTGGGAAGTCTCTTGGACTGCCCTGGTCAACAACTCAAAGGGATGTTTCTCCCGTCTGGCACAGTTTCCTGTTATATAACTTTCAGTTATACAACATGAACTCATGTAGGGGTATTATATGTGTAATTTTTCAGTAGGTTTTTGAACTAATATGTTCATAACTTTTAAAAATCTCACTTCTAGTTTTCTAATTTTTGCTTTCTTCAAATTATTGTGGAGTCACAGTGAATTTATTAGCAGGAGATTAATTACTATACTTTTTAATTATATGTCTTCCATTTGGTTATTTTTCATAAAATCTATTTTGGTATATTCAGGGTATTGTTTTCATTATATTTCTGCTTATTTATATTGTCCTTTATTTCTGTGAATGTATTTGTAATGGCTACTTTGAAGTGTTTCCTCTAAATCTGGCATCTGGTCAATGCTCACAGCTTTATTGTCGCCCCTTAGCACATGAGTAATATTTTACTATTTCACATAATTTTGAGCAACTAGACATTTTAGGTTATATATTGCAGTAATTCTGAGAACTCTTCATCTCCTCATGGGGCTTGCTGTTATTATTTGCTTAGTAGGTACCTGGAAACTTTTGATGGAATCTATTCTTCCTGCTTCCCAGTATTAAACATTTGATGTTCAGGGAGATACAGATTTTGATATGCCCACAGACACTTTTAGATAACACTGATGTTAGAAGATTTCTCTTTCACTCCTTTATGACCATGTCTGATTATTAGATTTCATTTATTCCCATTATTCTTTTACTACTTTTAGTAATAGTTTGGGTTCTACATTTCTTCACATACTGACTGATCAGACTGTGGCTTCTTCAGTGGATGGAAATTTCTGAGGCTAGTGTTCTCACCTTTGAAATATTCCTCCCAGCTTTCCATTTCCCAGTCCTCCAACCCCCATGTGATAGTTTACTCGCAGTCTAGGCCATACTTCCATCAGGTTTAGGACTCTTCTTACACCAAAACCTCTACTGTTCTTGATGTGCTCTCAGATTCATATTTTTCCATATTCAGTGACAGATGACAACCATTAAGAAAACATTAGAAACTATTTGGTTTTATATTTTCCCGTCAACATCTCTAAATGAAAGCTTTGGATCTGGTAAGGAGCACAGTGGCAAATATTTCTCTGAATGACACCGCTCTGTCAGGAGAGGGGTTAGAGGGTAGCATAGAGATGAAAATGAAGAATATGAGAGAGTAAGAAGGCTAGAATCACAATGACCAGAGCAAATATTGTACACAGGTACACACAGGTTTTCTCTCTCTCTCTCTCTCTCTCTCTCTCTCTCTCTCTCTCTCTCTCCCTCTCCTATGTACAGTTGTTCATTTGAAGAGTTTCTGTTCTGCTTTAGAAATTTTCTTATTAGAATATTCTGTTTTATAATAGTTGAACTGATAATGTATATGGCTGACAGTATATTTTACACTAAATCAGGAGCAGAGTCTCCACAAGTCAGTTGACTTTTCTGGGCTGTATGGATGTATTAAAATGGATTCTTTTATGTGCAAAGAAGATGAAATAAATTTCCCTAGACTATGGGCTCTAAGAGCATACAGAATATATCTTCCTAAAAACTTTTCAAAGATCAACTTACTAGAGTTTCAAAGTTAAATATAAACTCAGTCTTGGTGAAGCTACAGATTTTCATGTATTTGAAATTTGTTCTTGGTGTAGGATTGATGATTTGTCTCATTCTTAAGCTGAAATATGTTTTTCACTACATTGATGAACACTATATGGCAGGAAGTAATGTGAAATAGAATGTGAGTGATCTTAAAATGGAACTTTAAAGCCTCTCCTATGGTTGTAGATTTTCATTATTGTCCTTGTGTGACAACTGAAGGTTACTATGCCTCTCCTCCCCTCCCCTCCCCTCTCCTCTGTTTCCCTTTGCTCCCTTCCTCACCTCCCTCTGCCGTGTAGCCTAGGCTGATCTTGAGGTCACTATGCAGCAAAGGATAACCTTGAACTTCTGCTCTTCCTGTCATATCTGAAAGGTGCTACAACATCTGGTTTATTCAACCAGTGCAAGAGATGTTTTAACCAGTGCAGTCCAGGACTATGTGTATGCTAGGCAAGCTCTCTTCCAATGGAAAGATACCCCAGGCCTCTTACCTCTTAATTTTCAGAAAATTTGAGATATCTAAGAGGAAAGAGGGAGGAAGGATAGGAGAGGAAAGGAAGAAGTGAGGAAGGGAGAGAGAAAGATAGAGACTGTTTAAAATTATGGAGGAGGCAGAATATTCAAAATAATCTAGTTGATACTGTGACTTCTGTGACATATTCTGAAAAATCAGTTCTTCAAAATCACAAATGATACAGGTAAATATTACTCACTTTTAAATAATCCACAAAATATGCTAATCACAGAAAATGTAAACATTTCAAATTTGTTCTTCAGAATCTTATTTAAGCTCAAATATCTTTGAATCTAAGAAAGTCTTCAGCAATAATTGTGCTTTAACATTTACCATGCACATTACTTGGATGAATTAACATATAGCCCTGTAGTAGCAAATTTTTCTCCTAAAGAAGCCCATGAAGTATGAGAGAAGGCCAATGAGATGACTTAGTAGAAGCATTTACATCCTTAAAACTAGGAAAGGGTTAGACTCTAGTTCTGGATCTGAAGCTAGAAAGACATAGTGGTCAGTTCCCCACAGTGCACATTCTGCCCTCCGCCATTCAGCTGGAACTGCTGGAAAGCTCACGTTTTGTGCTTGACTCCTTCTTTACCTGACTTCATTCCCTTTAATTTCTATTGGTAGCTCATAGCCTGATCCTCCTTGCTTTGAATAAATTACCATCTAAATAAAAGTAACATCAAAGAATCCCTCACTTAATACATTCCATTCCAGCATGGGCTCCCATGGGCTGATCTGAAGGAGGCTGAAGAATGAATCATGCAGGATAAGAGCCTCCAGCTTTTCATGTGTTTAATGCTCAAGTTACTTTCACAAAAACAGTCTCCTTCCCTTTTGTTTTTGTATGGAGTTTTCTAAACACTGTCATTCTGTTTCCGCTTCAGCTCCAGATCCCGGGGATGTCTTGGCACCAAACACATGTAAAACAAATAAACACCTTCTTGCACACTCTAACAAGTGCAGCAATTAGTCTCTGAGCACAGCTTGCTCTCTACTGAGGCAACTCATTTGGTGCCGGTTGTTATGGGAGGAGAATAATTTTGAATCAGCATTTGTTTGATTCCCAGGTTTTCACCCCTGTCAGCATGGAGGCTTCTGTGCATCCTTTTCATACCCGAGTTCTGCCTCTTCAGGAAATGAGCTGCTACCCAGCTCACAGCACTTGACTCCTGTATGCCACCTTGTCAAACTCATTGAATGCTCAGCTGTGAGTGATCTTCACTCCATATGGGCTGTAATAACCACTTGCTGTGAATACAGATGACTTCAGTCTGGACATTTTCCCTTTCCTTTTGTTATACAATAATATAAACTTAAAATAGCATTAAAAATGTTGACGTGTAGTTATAAGCAGACTGTACTCCAAGATGCAAAATTATTTGTTGAGTATCCAAGATGGCATAATTGGAAAGTAAGAAAACACTTGACTTCCGTTACATAGCTGCATCAGAGAGGCTGAACTCATGATTAGAAAGTTGGAAATGCATCGTTATCTGTAGCTGTTTGTATGTGGCCTGACTCCCCCGATGCTTTTTTCTGAAGTGATAGATTTGGACATGCAGGAATAGAATATGTAAAGTATGTTGGAAGATCTCTTCTATCCTGAAACATGATGATATAGTAAACCATAAAGCAACATGCTAATTTTCATCAGTGATGTCCACTGAATCATGTCTTCTTGTGTAAATTCATGTTATTTGGAAGCTAAATCAAATATTTAAACTATAAGAAAAATTCCCATTTACTGTAGTTTCAGTTTATTAATATCCATCTTTTTTTTTGACATAGTTAATGAATTTTTCTGGATCTTCCACAATACAAGACAAAATTACATAAAGAAAATAAATTTTCACTGCAGCTGAGTTCCAGTGCTATGGCAAAGTGTAGGACTTTTGCAAGCCGAGGGGCCTCTCTGGGCTTCAGGTCCTCGTTGTTTACGCAAAGTGGTAACTAAATACTTTTCTAAAGCCATTTCAGTTATAAAGTTCCATCATTTACATTCCAAGTAAATAATTCTTGTACTTGGAGGATGCGATTCTTAGTTTAACTTGGTTTGCTTTTTCATATAAAAATAAGGTCAACTGAATGTCTATGGCAATTTTACTAGGTGTTGGGCATTGCTCTGGAACAGTGAGTGCAGCAGGACAAATGACACACAGGCTGTTCCATCATTAGAGCTTATGTTCTATTGCAAAAGGGAGCCAACCAAGTAGTCAGGAGAGCAACCATGTATTCTATTAAACAGAAAGGAGGAAATTGAGGGCTGAGATAAAGAACTTAAGGATAAGAAGGAGGTATGCCAGATCAGAAGCAGGTGTCCTTTTGTAGATTTCAGGTTTTACAAATTTTGGTCAGTAGAAAAGCCTCACCGAGCATTCTTGCTTGGGCACTACTGTTCTTTTCAGCAAAAAGCATCACAGTATGGGAAGAATTTGAGGCTTGGTTTCAGAAGAGGCATAGAAGCATGCTTTCTGTTTTGTGCTTTGCTATGGTTTGGATCTGAAATGTGACTCCAAAAGCCTATTTTTTAAAGGCTTAGTCCTCAGCTTGTGGTGTAACTGGAGGAGTCAGGGAGCCTTTTAGAGGCGAGGTCCAGTTGTAGGAAGTTAGGGCACTGGGAAAGGACAGCTTCCTCTGCTCCTTGCTTTCCTTCCTGCCTGCCACGGACTGCACTTCCAGCTGCTCCTGTCTCAACTGCAGTCAGCTGCCTGGGGTCGTTCTCTTTACTTGGACAGTAATTATGGCCGAGGAAGAATAAGCTCCTCAAGCACTGGTCTCTAGCAGCTTTTGCTTTCCTGGGTGTTTGAACAGAACCAGAGCAAGTGGTACGTTCTAGTGTTACAGTCCTCACAAAGGCCTGAGCACCAGGTACTTAGCTCTTTGAGTGTTCCAGGTTTTCTGTGGGTATAGGAAGCTGGGCTTCCTCATCCTTAGGTAAGGCCAATGTTAAGGTTCTTAGCCCGAGCCCTGATATGCTTGGCCTTGAAGACTTGACATTCTTGGTTCTCTGAGATCACAAGGGCCTCCAGTCTCTTGTCTGGCTTTTTTTTTTTTTTTTAAGTTTTACAATGTATTTTTCAACTGAATTTTTGTGCATTTCATACAGTACACCTTAATCTTATTTAGACACCCCCTCCCCTATCTGCATTCCTCCTGTAGGCCCCCCGCTGGATTTCATGCATTCTGTCATATGTGTTAAGGCCTATCAAGTAAAGTTTGTGTCCCCAGATGTCCCCATCCACTGGAACTTGGTTAGCCTGTCTAGTGTCACTCCCTTAATGAAGATCAACTCTACCTCATGCAGCAGCAACCAGCTGCCAATGGTTCCTCAGCTAAGGTTGGGGCTTCTTACCCATTCCCACACTTCTATGCTGGGTCTTTGTAGGATCTGAGTTTGCCTGGGTCTTGTGCATGCTGTCACTATTGCTGTAAGTTCATATGAGCGAGTTCTCGGTGGCCTGGAAAACTGTGTTTCTTTGAGGTCATCTGCCGCCCTGGGTCATTACAGGCTTTCTTCTTCTTCTGCAATGGTCCCTGAACCTTGGATGTCAGAGGTTTAATATAGGAGTCCTACCCAGGGACATATACTCTGTAGTCTCTTAACTCTACATTTTGGCCAGTTGTGGCTTTCTGTATTAGTCACACTTTGTTGTATGAGGAATTTCACTGGTAAGGGTTGAGAGATTTATTAATATTCTCTCTTCTTACTGTTCCACTACCCTTAAATATAGAGGTTCCATTTTAGATGTGTCTCTTAGGGCTGGGCATCTCACAGACATTTGTTCTCTGTATGTGACCCATTGTGCAATTTGTAGTAGCTTCCATCTGTTGCAAATACTGCAAAATGATGCAACTGCTATGGAAAGCAATGTGGAGAACTCTTAAAACACTTTAAAAATATACGTATCATATAATCTGGTTGTATCACTCTTTGGCATATACACAAAAGATATCCTACTGTAGAGATACTTGTACATCTATATTTGTTGCTGCTCTTTTCACAATGGCTAAGAAATGGAAGCAACGTAAGTGTCCCACAGTGATGAATGGATAATGAAAATTCGGTTCATTTACACAATACCACTCTACTCAGCAGTAAACGAGTATGAAATCTTGTCTGGCTTGTCAGAGCCTTTGTCTCTTCATTCTCAGCTCTTTATCCCTTTCTTGTCTTCTCTGTCTACTCTCCTCCAGCCTCTTCTAGTCCTGGCCACCTTTGACCTGTTCAGTTGTTTTTCCAATTATCAAACAGATGCTTTTCTGACCCATTCTATAGTTTGACTACCACCTGCACATTATGGGAAACCTATCTATACCAGGACATCTTGGCTTGGATGCTTGCTAGGACCACTTGGGCATGAGGCAACTGCCAACACTGGGGGTGGTCTGGGCACCAACCAATAATAGGGCCACTCTTTGGCCACCCCTCTTCCGTCTATATCCTGTCCATTTCTATACTACTGAAAAAATTAAACCAATCTCTCTTTTTTTTTTGTCTTTTTGAGACAGAGCCACCCTGCAGCTCCAGCTGGCCTGGAACTCACTATGTAGACTAGACAGGCCTCAGAGAGACCTGCCTGCCCCTGCCTCCTGAGTGCTGGGATTAAAGGCATGTGCCACCACACCTGGCAAAACCAATTTTTCAATGGGCAAAATGGTGTAATACCAAAAAAGTATAGTAGAGTGTGATTCTCTTACTGAGTGATTTTAAGCAGCTTGCTTTCATGGTAGAATCCTGTGATTAGAAGAGTCACTGCTATTTGTTTGCTTCAATCCCAGCCATGGCTAGGTGGAAATGGTTTTAAGGTCATCTGGAATTCACTATGGCTTGTAATAGCAAAATGTACAGTATACTGTTACAACCAGCCTTGGCTGAAGCCAAGGAGAGCAGAGTTACCAGTTATGATCACCTGTGGTTTTTTCAGATATCCACTGAGTCTTACAAGTGGTTGGGCCTTGAGTAACCCTGGGTATTTGACTAGGTACATTTTGTTCAAAGCAGCAAAGAAGAGTTCAATGGCTGTATTCCCAATGTGTTTGCTTATCTATAGGACTATGGCATGAGAGAAAGCACTTACAATGTAAAAGTAAAAGAATTTACCAGTGATAATAATAATGATTTTTAACAGATATAAACAATAATTCCACAGTATCTGACATTTCCCCAATATCCCAGAAGAGGTGAGTCACTTTCCTTTGTTTCACTGACACTGGCCTGAAGCAACAGGATGAAATAAAAATGTTTGGAAACCTTTGAAACTACGAACCGAAACACACCTCTCCTCCTTTTAATTGGTTGTCTCAGGTATTGTCACAGTAATGGAAACGTGACTTTTGTAAGCTGCCTGTGATACTTGGACAAGCCTCAGCTTTTCTAGATTTGTTTCTCCTATATGACGCTTTAAAAAATAATTTATTGAGAATTTCATAAATACATGTTTTGGTCAAATTCATGCCCATTCCCTCCCCTCCAACTCCTCCTATATCTCCCCATCACATTTTTCTGATAACTTCATGTACTCTTTCTTCTTCTTTGATTGATTGATTAATTTCTATGGGGGTTTTGGCTACTCTACCATTCTCCCTCTGAAGAGGTAATCCTAAAATCTTTTAAGGATGAGATACAAGCTCCCAAATACTTTTGACATTTTTGGCCTTCAGAACAGAGTATGTTGCTAAGAGGCCTAAGGACATTTTGACTTTTAGCCAAGAAACTGGCTACTTTTCTTTGGGGTCTTTTTATCTTAACTACCCAGCCAATTCCTAACTTCTATTCTTATCACACCATCCTCTGAAGAGGTTGCCCAAATTGCTAATAGGGCATAGGGATACAGACCACTCTGGCTTCTTCCATGCTGAACAGGGCACAAGGTGAGGCAATTGGAGTACCCCTTCAGTGGGTCTATCTAAAAGACTCCCAAATTGCATAACTCTTATCTGTAAGGGGAAAAAAAGTCCTTGAATTGTGAGTTCATTACAAGTTCTAGACAGGGAAGTAGAAAAAAGTCAGAACAGGAAAATTTTTAAATGTTCATATGATATGAGAGTCCACTGGAATTTCTTGACAAGGGCTTCCAAAAGCATCTCTCTATTGGGTTCCTCCTCATTTTTCTTCTGTCTTCCAAGGCTGGACTCTAGAGTGATGGATTCAGGATTTGCTTTCAGGTATTTTGGTAGCTGTTGAAGTGGTTAGAATCAGTGTCAGTTCCCTCTCAAAAGGTTCTAGATGGGGGAGAAAACAAATCTATCCATCATTTTAGAACAATAGCTGGTTGTCTCCCTTAGCTACAGGTGGGCACTACAGTATTAGAGACCAAGAT
>NW_008334003.1:1178208-1187955 GCF_000622305.1 Nannospalax galili
CTGGCCAATAACTCAAAGGAAGGTATCTCCTGTCTGGCATTGTTTCTTGGTATGTAGCTTTTAGCTATACACATGGACTCTTAAAGAGTTACAGTGACCCCTTTACTCTTTGGTTACACTTTCCTTTTGGGTGTTGAAGACCATACAGTTGGCCCAAATAAACCAATTTATTTTTACTCTTGAGGTTATTTGAGGATCTGTTCCTCAGAGGTCACATGGGCTTGGGAGGAGCTCCTGGCTCCTTTCTTTTACCAGTTCTATCTATGTGAAGATAAGTCAAAGGTTCTGCTCAATCATGTCTGGCTTCACTTAAAAGCATGAATGAGATGTTTCCTCTGAGTTTACCTTCCTCTTTGTAGACTGGACACTGGTTCAAGTCCATCTCGTGGAATCTCCATGTGACTCACCACAGTTACAGGACATTTTGAGAGATGTTCTATAGTTCCCTATAACATAGTCGACCTTGGAGGGCAAGGGGCAAAAACTGTCCTTTAAGGCCCTTTGACCACATTAGTATAGGCCTCAAACTATGGCTGTTAAATATCCAATAAGGTTAGTTCCACCAGTCTGGTACTTTTAATTATGTGCTATGTAGATAAGGCTTAGGTAAAAAACCACATATACTCAGATAAACCTTGACTAGATATATATTTTGTTCCTTGAACTAGTTGACTAAACTATGACCATAGAAAATTTAAGATTATGTGTATATTATTTTTGTCTCATCCTTTATATATCATAACAAACCTAAATGGACCTTCATCACTTGCTTAGGCTTTCTCATTTTTTCTATTTTGGAAAATATCTCCATTCCCATATAATTATCTAAAAAAAAAATTAGAAATGAGACTGTAAGTCTCTGTTGTGAGACTTCTTTTCCTAGGGATGCTAAGCAATGCTTATTCCCTTTTAAGGTTCTAGTGTCAAGCGAATGTTTGATTTAAGTTTTACTGGGGAACCAATGAATTTATTGAGCTTTCTTACCAAGACAACTAAGGGGTTGCTAAGGTGTATGTATGACCTGAGGGTATGCACACTGGAAAGCCTTTACCCAGCATGGGTCATGCCTTTTCTTCCTAGCCTTCCCCAGATTGTATACTTTAGCCCTCCCCAAATCCAGGAGACCATGTGCTATTAGGATCAAAATACATACAGTTGGCTGGGAAGAGTGGCTGGATGATCTGGTGAGCGTCCAATGACCCTGCTTGGCCTTCTTTTAATGAATGAGCACAACTGTCAACAGTCTCAATTGTAACGATGTTTATGGATCAGGCTCAGCTGAAGTCATGATGATAGTAGTTATTTCATGTAGAGAGGACTACTGTATAGCATCATTGTATTAAAAGGACCTGGAATTTAAAGGATTTTGTGTTAGGATCCACATATGAGGGAGAACATATGTTGATTGTGTTTTTGAGTCTGTTACTTCACTTAGTATAACAGTTTCTAGATCCATCCTTTTACCTGCAAATTTCATTATTTCATCTTTCTTTACTGCTGAATAGAAATCCATTGTGTAAATATACCACATTTTTGTTAAACACTCATCAGGTGAGGGACACTTAGGTTGCTTCCATCTCTTAGCTTCTGTGAAAAGAGGGGCAACAAACATGGTTGTACAAGAGTCTCTACAATAGGATGAGTCCTTTAGGTATATGCCAAGGAGTAGTATAACTGGGTCATATGGTAGATTCATTTTTAGTTTTTTTTTTTTTCTAAGAATTATCCACACTGTTTTCCACAGAGATTGCATGAGTTTGCAATCCCACCAGCAGTGAATGAGCATTCCCCCTTCTGTACATCCTTGCTAGCATTTGGTATCATTTCTTCTCTTGATCCTAGTCAGTATGATTGGGGTAAGATGATAGCTTAGGGTGGTTTTAATTTTCATTTCCCTAATTACTAACAATGCTGAACACTTTTTTGAAATGTTTCTTAACATCTTTATTTCTTCCTTTGAGAACTCTCTGTTTAGATCTTTAGCCCATCTTTTATTGGGTCAATTGGTTTCTTGATTCTTTGTTCTCTGAGTTCTTTATATATTCTGTATGTTAAAGCTCTGTCAGATGTGTCACTGGTGAAGATTTTTTCCCATTCTGTGTGTTTTCTCTTCACTTTTTGATTATTTCTTTTACTGTACAGAAGCTTTTTCATTTAATGAGGTCCCATTTGTTGATTCTTGACCCTGTTTCCTGAGCAACTTCTGTCTGATTTAGAAAATCCTTTCCTACACCTACATCTTGTAAGTTACTGCCAATATTGTCTTCTAATAGTTTCTGGGTTTCCAGTTTCACATTGAGGTCTTTGGTCCATTTGGAGTTGACTTTTGTACAAGGTGAAAGATAAGGATCTAGTTTCATTCTTCTACAAGTGGAGATCCAGTTTTGCCAGCTCCATTTGTTGAAGATGCTGTCTTTCCTTCACTGTGTGTTCTTGGTACCTTTGTCAAATATCAGGTGGCTGAAATTTCGTCTCCTCAGGTTTGGGTCTTCAGTGATGTTCCATTGATCTGTGTGTTTGTTTTTGTGCCACTACCATGCTGTTTCTTGACTATAGCTCTGTAGTATACTTTGAGGTCTGGTATAGTAATCCCCCCAGTGTTGCTCTTTGTGCTCAGGGTTGTTTTGGCTATCGGGTCTTTTGGGCTTCCATGTGAATTTAAGGATTGTTTTTTCTAATTCTGTGAAGTATGACATGGGGATTTTGATTGGGATTGCATTGAATCTGTATATCGCTTTTGGTAGAGTGGTCAGATTTATTCAAAATATTTTATTTCTTTTGTAGGAATTGTGAGTGGGAACATTTCCCTGTATTCTTTCTCAAATTGCTTGCTATTGGTATATAGAAAGGCTACTGGTTTTTTTGTAGATTGATTTTGTAACCTGCCACTATACTGAAATTGTTGATCAGTCCTAAAAATTTTCTGGTGGAACTTTTTGGATCTCTTAAGTATAGTATCATCTTATCTGCAGAAAGTGATAATTGACCTCTTCTTTTCCAATTAGTACTCCTTTAATTTCCTTCTCATGTCTTATTGCTCTAACAAGTTTCAGCACTATGTTGAAAAGGAGTGGAGATAGTGGACATCTTTGTCTGGTTCCTGATTTTAATGGGAATGATTCCAGTTTTTCTCCATTTAGAATGATGTTGGTTGTGGGTTTGTTGTATGTAGCTTTAATTATGTTGAGGTATACTCCCTTCAATCCAATTTTCTCTAGGACTTTGAACATAAATGCATGCTCAATTTTGTCAAAAGCCTTTTCTGCATCTATTGAGATGACAATGTGGTTTTCGTCTTTGAGTCCATTTATATGATTTATGACTTTTATTGACTATTGTATATAAAACCAGCCCTGCCTCTCTGGGATAAAGCCTACTTGATCATGGTGGATGATCTTTTCGATGTGTGTCTGTATGCAGTTTGCAAGTATTTTGTTGAGAATTTTTGCATCTATGTTCATTAAGGATATGTGTCTACAGTTTTCTTTTTCGGTTGTGTCTTTATCGAGTTTGGGTATTAGAATGATGCTGGCTTCATAGAAGGACTTTGTGAGTTCTCCCCGTGTTTCTATCATTTTGAATAAAGTAGTATTGGTTGGAGGTCTTTTAATGTCTGGTAGAATTCTACTGTAAATCCATCTGGGCCTGGGCTTTTTTAAGTTGGGAGGCTTTGTATTACTGTTTCAGTTTTCTTGTATGTTATGGGTCTGTTTAAGCTGTTGATCTCTTTTTAGTTTAGTTTTGGTGGTTCCCATGATTTCAGATATCCATCCATTTCTTTTAGATTTTCAAATTTACTAGCATATAGGTGTTAAAAATATTCCCTTATAGTGGTCTGGATCTTTTGGGTGTCTGTTGTGATACTTCTCCTTTCATCTCTGATTTTGTTGATTTGGATTTGCTCTTTCTTTCTTTTGGTTAATCAGGCTAAGGGTCTGTCTATCTTGTTTAGCTTCTCAATGAACCAGCTCTTAGATTGACTGATTCTTTGTATTGTTTTCTTTGTTTCTCTTTCATTAATTTCTGCCATGATTTTTGTTATTTCTTCTCTTCTGCTGGCTTTGGATTTCATTTGTTCTCACTTTTCCAGTGTCTTGAGTTGCAATGTTAGGTCATTTACTTGGGCTCTTTCTAATTTTTTAACATAGGCACTTAGAGGTATAAACTTCTGTCAACAGAGTTCTCTCTGGGTCTCTTGTGCTATGAGGAAAACCATATAATGTATCTTTATGTGCATTTATTATTATAGTGGGGGGAAGGAGTGACTTACAAAGAAATGAGCACCCAGTGCCTCACTCCATGCCACTCAGCTCCGCGCAGCACAGCTCTGTGTCACAGCTTAGAGCCCGCCGTATAAGACCACTCCCATGGCATGCCCATAGTCACCGCTAGCTTTCACCCATGCCTCAGGGGCCAGTGGTCTTGCTCCAGATTTGTAAGTGCCAGGCCAGTCTGTCCTTGGGTACATCCTGCTGCTGTGCATTCCCTATGCTCGCCACTGCACATTCCTCGTGGCTCCTGGCTTCTGTCCCAAGATGGTGCCACAAGCTCCTCCTTCCGTGGCTATCTCTCCACAGTCAATTCTCCACAGCAGGCCCAGCCCAGTGGAGGAACCAGAAACCCTGGGAAACACAACTTCCCTCATAGGACTGCTTTTAAAGTGTCCTAGAGATTTTATTGTGTTGTATTGTCCTTTTCATTGAATTCCAGGAATTCTTTAATTTCTTTCTTAGTTTCTTCTTTGAACCACTAATTGTTTAGGAGTGTGTTGTTCAATTGCCACTAGTTTGTAGTGACTAGTGCCTGGAATTATTTCAATTTTTTTTGTATTTGTTGAAGTTTTTTTTGATAGGCCATTATGTGGTCAGGTTTTGAAAAAGTTCCATAGGGCGCTGAGCAGAAAGTGGATTCTTTGTCACTTGGGTGGGCTATTTGAAAGATGCCCGTTAGGTCCATTTGATGTATGGGATCATTTAATTCAGACTTCTCTGTGTTTATTCTTTGTCCAGTTGACCTGTCTAATGGAGACAGTGGGTATTGAAATATCCTACTATTACTGAGTTGGGGTTAATCTGTGTCTTAAAGTCCTGCAGTGTTGTTTTTGTGAATTTGGGTGCACCAGAGTTTGGTGCACATGTGTTTAGGATTGTAATATCTTCTTGGTTAACTGTTCCTTTGACCAAAATGTATTGATACTCCTTATCTTTTCTGATTAGTTTTACTTTGAAATCTATTTTGTCAGATATTAGAATTGCAACCCCTGCTTGTTTCTTAGTGCCATTTGCTGGGAATATTCTTTTCCATCTTTTACCTTAAGGTAGTGCCTGCCCTTGAAGGTGAGATGGGTTTCTTAAAGATAGCAAAGAGATGGATTTTGTTTCTTAATCCATTCACTTAGCCTGTATCTTTGACTGGGGAGTTCAGTCCATTGATGCTTCAGGTTATTACTGAAAAGTGTATATTTGTTTCTGTCATTTTGATTGCTATTTATGTTCTCTGTCTAATTTTGTGTTTCCTAGATTATAACTTTCTTAATTTTCTTTTTTTGCCCCTGGGGTATAGCTGTTCCTCTCTCTGCTCTCTGTATTACTTCAAGTATTCTTTGAAGGGCTGGTTTTGTGGACATGTATTCTCTCAGGCTATTCGTGTCATGGAAGATTTTTTTCCCCCCTCAACTGTAATAGACATTTTTGCTGGGTAAAGTATTCTGGGCTGGCATCTTGTAGAACTGGGAATACCTTGGCCCAGGCTCTTCTGCTTTCATAGTTTGCATTGATAAGTCAGCTGTAATTTGATGGGCTTTCCTTTGTATGTGACTTGCTGTTTTTCTTTTGCTGCTTTCAGTATTCTCTCTTTGTTCTGTACATTTAGCGTTTTTACTCTGATATGTTGTGGGGTTTCTTTTTTGATCCTGTCTATTTGGTGTTCTATGTGCTTCCTGTATTTGTATGGGGATGTCTTTCCTTAATTTCTGGATATTCTCTTTTGCAGTCCTGTTTAAGATCTGGTCAACACCATTAACTTGAAATTCTTCTCCTTCCTCTATTCCTATGATCTGTAGATTTGGTCTTTTCATGGTGTCCCACATCTCTTGCATATTCCATTCCTGTGTTTTAAAAAATTTTCCATAATCTTTGTTTGAATGGTCCAATTCTTCAACTTTATCCTCCAGTGTTGATATTCTGTTTTCCATTTCATTCATTCTAGCGGTGAGGCTTTCCCTTGTTTCAAGTTGACTTATTTAGTTTTGCATTTCCTTCTTCATTTATGCCTGAGGTTTCTTCAATGTTTCTGTCTCTTTTGTGAATTCAGTCAGAAGTTTATCCCTATCTTCTTTTAGCTCTTTGGTTTGTATGTTCATATATTCTTTAAATTCGTTGAATTCCTTGATTGTGTTTATGATTGTTCTTTTAAATTCAGTGTCCTGGGTTATCTCTAGGGGGCTCTCCTTATAGAACTCTTCTACAGAATTGGTGGAGTTTGGTGGGGATATAGTGTTTTGGCTTTCTGTTTTACTATTCTTTCACTGTGACTTTGGCATGTGAATTTCTTTTGTTGTTTATGATTCTGAAATGAGAATTAAGTTGAAGTATGCTTCTGTTTGTATTATCAGGGTGCCTCAATCCTTTCTATATTGGTTATATAGCGCTGGTTGGTACAGGGTTCAGGTTCTCTCAGGTTTAATTTGGAGGGAACTGATGGCTTCAGATCAGCTATTCAGGAGTGCTCACAGAAGCCAAATTCAGATTCCAGTCAGGTATACTCAGGCTTCCTTCACCATGTTTCAGGCTTCCTTCACCATGTTGAGGCAGGATCCAGGTGCTCTCCTGCAGTCTCCTGAATTCTCAGCACATATGCTAGAGGGAGACCAGAGGGAGGCCAGAACTCAGCACTGTCTGGCGACCTGCTGAGGTCAGAGCTGCTACACGGATGGAGGTCAGAACCCACCCTCTCAGGCTGTCTGCTAGGATCTCAGCCTTAGCCTACCAAAGCCAGATCTGTGATGGGTCCTTGAGAGGGTCCTAATGACATCCCAGGTAAGGGGATGAGTGTGGCGAAGTTAGGGGATGCTCACCACCACGTTGAGGCAGGATCCGGGGGCTCTCAGGCAGTCCCCTGAATTCTCAGGGACTCTGCCAGAAAGAGGCCAGAGGGAGGCCAGTACTAGGCACTCTCTGGCTGTCTGCTGAGATCAGAGCAGCTACACCAATCGAGGTTGAAACCCATCCTCTCAGGCTGTCTGCTAGGATCTCACCCTTAGCCTACCAAAGCCAGATCTGTCTCCCATATGATGCTTATAGCAGCATCTACTCACCAAACTTCTAAGAAGTGCAGTAGTTTCTAGGATTCTTTCCTGAAAGCCTCAGACTATTGTTCAATTTTTCTTTTATATGTATTTTATCAGTGAGAGAATGATGCAGAAATCAGCAGACATCAACTCTTCTGTCTTCTTATAATTTTCTAGTAACAAGCAGGAAAAGCCATGAGTCAGAAAGGCACAGTGACAAGCTAAGCAGAGTGCAGGAAATCAGGCTGGCAAATGGGTTTGCTGTCATGAAGAGATAGCCAATGATGTCTTCACTATGTAATCCAGTTTCGACCAGTGCATCTACTGAGTTCTCCTTTGTGAATGTGGAGCATTTTAGGTATTTTATTCTTTACATTGGGAATAAGCCTCCCATTTGATTTCCTTTTTGCAATAAGCTAGAGTTTACCTAGCATATATTGCTGGATCATCTTTCTGCATTAACACTGTGAGGCCTGTAAATTCCATTTGTGAAATAGTTGACTATTAGTGAAATAGTCCTTTCAACTGAAATTACTGCACAAATTCAGACCCAACTATATGCTCATTTCCTAGGTTGCAGATTTATCATGGGTTTCATCTCCTGTGATTTGTAGGAGACAAACTCCATCTACTTTCTCTAGTTACTAAACTGAGAATCATTTTACTTGTTGTCTATTTACCATATAAAAAACAATCCATCTTGTCTACTCACTCGAAAAGCTTATTATCCAAATGCCAAGTGTTTTGTGCTGATAAAACTGCATTTGATAACAGCATTAGCAGAGTCTTATTGGTTCTGCATATGACAAAAGCTAAATGAGATGTATAACCAGTTTAGCCTATAGTGTTGGTAGGATGTCTAGTTCTATAAATATATAAGCCAGGCTTGGATTTTAAAAGATCCTGATTAGGAGCTACATCTATATTTGTTTTGTGAAAAAAAGTTATTTTGTGTCCATGTGATATAAAGTCAAATCTACACAGTTGTAGGAATGTATCATAGAGCAAGTTATATTCATGGTCTTGGATTCAACCCTGGTGAGTTAAATTTATTCTAAAAACTTAACAGTTTTTCAGCATGCTGTGTTAGGAAGCGTGATGTTTTTAGGGGTGTTACATGAATCCCTATCAAAGACTTTGCAGAGAATCACATGACAGATATCTTTATTAGGTAGGATTCTCTAGAGAAGAGACCCAATATATGTATGTATGCATGTCAGAAAAGAGATTTATTGCAGTCCCCTATAGTCAGTGGTATAGCGTATATAGCTGAAGAAATGGGAGTCTCAGGTCAGTGAATGATGACAGCAGCGATAGATGTGCTTTCTCAAGGAAGAAAATGTCCTGCAGGTGATCACACACTTCCTCAGACTTCTTGGCATCCAGGCTGTTGACCCATTGGAAGGTGCCATCAATATTCAGGACAGATCTTTTCTCCCACTCATTTACACACACGTCAGTCCTCTCTGGAACACTCCATAGACATACAGACACATGTCACTAATCTTTGACATCTCTTAATTCAGTCAATTTGACAACCAAGACCAAGAATCACAATATTTGATTTCAAAGGTGATAGAGAATTTGAAAGCCTCAGTCAAAACTTATAAATAGATGATCACATATTATAAGTTACAGATATTTATATGGTTGCCTTGGGGAATCGTCCATCATGACAACAGTGTCTATGCGTTTCCACTAACTTATTCACTGCTACTTTCATCTTTGCTCTTCAGTGGCAGTACCATGATTCCATAATGTTCTTTGTGGTTAGGAGGTTAAAGGAGTGATTGCAGAATCTGAAATGTGTGAAAGTGTGGTTAATGATTCCTGTAGCATCCTTTGGAGGTTTAGCATATGCTTGTTTCTTTATAAAATATGTATTATGTACAGCTACCAGAGATAGCTTCAGAGAGTGAGGTAGAGTATGATGAGAGTAGAAACAAAGATTGAGTCACCAATGTATTGAGCATTATACTAATTTTTATATTACTCCTTAGTTTTAAACATTTCTTCGTTTCCAAGAATTCATTACATTTGCAGTATCTGATTAAAGGTTTTCTCACAAAATGTTTTCCTTCCTAGAAGAAGCTAAGCTATTACAGTTGTTGGAGAGGTGATGAACAAGGAAAACATTAATGAGACTCTTGAAATAAAACAAAAATCAGATTTCTACAGCTTACCAAATGTACACTTTCATATCTTCACTTTTCTAATCACTGTTAAGAACTAGGAGAAACTATCACCATGAGATTTGGTGTCTGCATTGTTCCTTACCAGCATTGAATGTGTACTTGAACTTAACTCTTCAATGTTGAGAACATCTTCTATTGTATAACTGCAACTTTAGTAACTTTAGCTATATTGTGTTTCTCTCCTCTCTCTCTCTCTCTCTCTCTCTCTCTCTCTCTCTCTCTCTCTCTCTCTCTCTCTTTTTTTTTTGTGTGTGGGGGGGGGGG
>NW_008334003.1:1189355-1190936 GCF_000622305.1 Nannospalax galili
GCCCTTCTGTCTCCCCTCTCCAGTTCCTCCCATGTATCCCTCATTCCCTTTCAAATTTGTGACTTCTTTTAAAATTATTATAATATATAAATATACATACATATACACATATATATGTTACACATATAAATATATGTACATGTTCATATATGTGTGTCCATTTAGTGCTGCTTGAATTGACATGTGCTTAGGGCCACTTGGGATTGGATAATGTATCAGGAAACTTGTTCCTCCCATGTATCCCTCATTCCCTTTCAAATTTGTGACTTCTTTTAAAATTATTATAATATATAAATATACATACATATACACATATATATGTTACACATATAAATATATGTACATGTTCATATATGTGTGTCCATTTAGTGCTGCTTGAATTGACATGTGCTTAGGGCCACTTGGGATTGGATAATGTATCAGGAAACTTGTCCATGGAGAAGACTGAGTCCATTCTGTTGGCAGCTATCACAACTGTCTGTGGTTTTTCTTCTAGATGTGGGGCCTTGTGAAATTTCCCCCATCTACATTAGCATATCAACTAGTGTTGCCATTATCAAAGTTTTGTTTAGGTAATTATGTTGTTTAGATTTTATGGATGCAGTTTTCCTGTCATGTCTGGAAGATGCTAGCTAACAGCAGGCATCCTGGTCCTCTGGCTTTTATAATCTTTCTGCCACCACCTTTCAAGGTGTTCCCTGAGTCTTATGTGTTGGGATTGTGTTTTAGATGTATCAGTTGGGGCTGGGGACCCCACAGTCACTTATTCTCTGCATTTTAACCAGTTGTGGATATCTGTAATAGTCTTCATCTTTCAAAAGTAAGTGTTTTGGATTAAGGGTGAGAGCTTCACTCATTTGTGGGCATAATGAAAAATATTTGGAATACAGCTATAAGTTATATTGGTTTAGGAAAATGGAAATAATAGTTTCTCTTCTATGATCACTCCAGACATGGGTATTTTTCAAGTTTTACAGTAGGCAAGCATTCCCTCATATTGAAGATACAAATTAGACAGCTGTTGGTTAGACAGCTGTTGGTTATCTCTAAGATAAAAGAGACATTATTGGGACTCCCTAAGCCACATTCACCCTTCCATCCCCCCGCCATTCTATACTCCTAGTTTGGGCCCTGCACCATTCATAGTCTTAGGGCCCCAGACACCTGGGGAACCAATACTGCTTCCTGACTCTTCTCGCCCAGACCAACTCAGTGCCTTTCTTGGGCCCCAGGAGCACTGCTTCTGATCCTGGACCCACCGTCACCTCCCTCTACTTCCCTGCTCCTGCAACACCTGCCAGCCTCTTTCTGGGGCTAACAGCCTCTTTCTGGGGCTCCAAGGCTTTCCTTTCTTCTCCCTGATCCTTTGCATCCAGTACAACCCAGGTACTCAACCACTCCCTGGGAAATTTTGGGACTTCTTCCCACCCCATCTGCCTTTGCATCCCTGTGTGGCACAGCCATGGCCAGGATCTCAGGTCAGTCCAACTCCCAAGTTCCTGAGGCCAAAATCATTCTTAGAAGATTCCAGCCCTAAGGAGAAAGTCTGAAAACTTCTGATCCACATTGGAATTGGGCCAC
>NW_008334003.1:1192742-1193100 GCF_000622305.1 Nannospalax galili
ATTGAAATAATTCCATGCATTCTATCAGACCACAATGCAATAAAACTTACAATCAACACCCGAAGAGCCAAAATCACCACACAAAGCATGGAGATTACACAACACACTCCTGAATGATGAATGGGTCAAAAGAGAAATTAAGAAAGAAATAAAAGTATTCCTAGAACTAAATGAAAAGGACAATACAACACAACAAAACCTCTAGGACACATTGAAAACAGTACTTAGAGGGAAGTTTATAGCTCTAAGTGCCTACATCAAAAAATCAGAAAGAACACAAATAAATGACTTAACGTTGCAACTCAACACACTTGAAAAACAACAGTAAATGAAACCCAAACCCAGCAGACAAGAAGAA
>NW_008334003.1:1196974-1200877 GCF_000622305.1 Nannospalax galili
ATGGAGATGCCTTTTCTAACTAGTGACATCACAGAATTCTGTCACCTGAGTGGGAACTGTGATGAAATTGTAATCACCTACTCATGTGGAAACTGGGACATAGATCTTCATATGGTTGTTAGTCTACTTGAGTTATTTGCATTGCTAGTACGTTAAAGGATGGGTTTCACCCTTGCATTTTAAAGACTGCTCTGTTACTCAGCATCATTACATGCACAGTGTGTCACAGAAGCTAGGCAACACACTACAAATATAACAGTGAATGAAATACTCTTCAGAGAGCAATGTCTGCAATTCCACATCTTCCTATGAAAACAACCAGTTTATTTCATTTACATTTTCTTTTTTATACAAGCACAGGGTAGTAAATGATGAGAGAAAAATCTGTCTGAAATAGTATCTTGTTGATATAAGATAAAAATATAAAAATGTAAGATGTAAGAAACATGATACCGAGCCCCACAGCTTCCTGGAGCCAGCAGCTTTCCTGGGTAAGTTTGGCTGCTGTACCCACTGCACCTTAACTCCCCCAGCCTCATTCACCCTCGCAGGTCCCCCACCCCATCTCTCCTACTATCAGGGGGACTGGCACATTTCCTGTCTTGGCACCCCAGACCTCTGGACTGACTTCTTGGCCCAAATTCCCCACTGCTTCCTGATCCTGTGCATCCAGACCAACTCAATTCCTCCCTCTAGTACCCACCTCCCTTTCATCTCTAGGCGGCCCAGCCCCAGACATTATTGGAGCCAGCAGCTTTCCTGGGTAAGTTGGCTGTGTCCACTGTGCCTTGACTCCCCCAGCCTCATTCACCTTCCCAGCTCCCCCATCCCATCTCTCCTCCTAGCACAGGGACTGGCACATTTCCTGCCTTGGCACCCCAGACCTCTGGACTGACTGCTTGGCCCAGACTCTCCACTGTTTCTGATCCATTGCATCCAGACCAAGCCAATTCTTCACTCTAGTCCCCACCTCCCTTTGTATCTCTAAGTGGCCCAGTCCCACAGCTTCCTGGAGCCAGCAGCTTGCCTGGGTAAGTTTGGCTGTGCCCACTGTACCTTGACTCCCCCAGCTTCACTTACTCTCCCAGCTCCCCCACCCCATCTCTCCTCCTAGGAGGGGCCAGTGGCCCATCTTTTGTTGTGACACCCCAGACCAGTGGACTGACTTCTTATCCAAGAATCCCCACTGCTTCCTGATCCTTTGTGTCCAAAACAACCCAATTCCTCCCTGTAGTCCCTAGGAGCCCTTGGGCCTCTTCTGGCCCCTCACCACCCTTTGCATCCCTGGGGGCCAGCATCTTTCCTGGGCCCTGCTCACAGGCCAGCCCAGCCCTCAAATTTCTGAGGCCAGCATTTTTCCTGGAGGAATCCAGACCTTAGGAGAAAGCCTGAGAGCATTTGATCCTCATCTGACTTGGGCCTCTGTGGGAACTTCTGAGCAGCAAGATGAAAGCAATTTGTTCACTACAATATAAAATCGAAAGAGAGAACCTGAAGCCCAGACCAACCAGCTTTTCATGCTTAATAAGGAAACCACAAAGGCACATAAAGTTTACAAAAAGAAGCAGACCTAAACTCAACAAAGGAAGGCTTGAGTCTCACACAAGAACCAGAATCTACAAAAGAAATCCACATGGCAAAGTCACAGAGAAAAAAATGATAATATGAAAAATCAAAATAATATATCCCCACAAAGTACCATCAGTCCTCTAGAGGAGCACAATGAGAACCCTCTAGAGATAACACAGGACAGGAAACTCAAAAGAGCAATTATAAACATGATAAAAGAATTCACTGAATTTAAAGAACACACAAAGAAATCAAAGAACTGAAAGAAGATAGGGATAAACTTCTGAATGAATTAAGTAAAGAGCGAGAAATATTGAAGAATGCTCAGGCTGAAATGAAGAAGGAATTGAAACACTGAGTCAATTAGAAATGACAGGAAAACGCCTCACCAATAGGATGAATGAAATGGAAAACAGACTATCAAGGCTGGATGATAAAGTGGATGAATTAGACCACTCAAGCAAAGATTTTGAAAATTTTAAGAAAACACAAGAATGGAATATGCAGGAATTGTGTGACAGCATAAAAAGACCAAACTTATGAGTCATAGGCATACAAGAAGGAGAAGAATCTCAGGATAATGGTATGGACCAGATCTTCAACAGGATTGTAGAAGAAAATGTCCCCAAATTAAAGAAAGACATGCCCATACAAATACCAAATAGACAGGACCAGAAAAGAAACTCTCCATGGCACATAATAGTAAGAACAGTAAACATACAGAACAAAGAATACTGAAAGCTGCAAAAGAAAAACACCAAGATACGTATAGAGGAAAACATATCAGAAATGCAGCTGACTTTTCAGTGCAAACTATGAAAGCCAGAGGAGCCTGGTCCAAAGTATTCCCAGTTCTAAATGACCACAGATGCCAACCCAGATTACTTTACCAGCCAAAATATCTATTATAGTCAAAGGGGAATGAAAAATCTTCCATGACATAAATTAGGCTGACAGAATTCATGTCCACAAAACCATCCCTTCAGAGAGTTCTTGAAGCAATACAAAGAGCTGAAGAAAGGAATGACTTTACCTAAGGGGTTGCAGAAAGAAACTTAATGAAGGTATAACTATAGAAATGCACAGCTACACCAAGAATGTGAACAGAAATATAACTGACAGGAATCTTTCATTAATATCAATGGACTGAACTCCCCAGTCACATGACACAGACTAGTTGAATGGACTGAAGAACAAACCCCATCTTTTTGTTGTCTTCAAAAGCCTCATCTCACTTTCAAGGACAGGTACTACCTTAAGGTGAAAGAATGGAAAAAAATATGCCAAGTAAATGGTACTAAGAAAAAAGCAGGCATTGCAATTCTAATATCTGATAAAATAGACTTTAAAACTAATCAGAAATGATAGAGGGCCACTTCATTCTGATCAAAGGAACACTTGACCAAGAAGATATTACAATCATTCAATACAATATATTGAATACAATATATGAATTACATATATTCACCAAACTCTGTTGCAACCAACTTCATAAAAACAGTACTACAGGACTTTAAGACCCAGATTAATCCCAGGTCATTAATAGTGTGGGACTTCAATACTTCAGTGTCTCCATTAGCTAGGTCAACAGGACAGAGAATTGCCAGAGAGACATCTGAATAAAACAATACCATACAGGCCGCTGTTCTCTGCTCTTGGTTTGGGCCCTGCGCCATTCCTGGTCTTAGGTCCCCAGACACCTGGGGAACTGGTGCTGCTTCCTGATCGTTTTCAACCAGGCCAGCTTGGTGCCTTCCTTGGGCCCTAGGAGCACTGCTTCCACGGGACCTGGCCCCGCCCTCACCTCTCCCTACTTCCGGGACCTGCACCACTGGCTAACTCTCCTGGCCTGCTCTCAAGCCCTCAGGCCTCTCTGGGGGTAAGTCTACCATGCACCCCTCCGTGCCTTAACTCCGCATTCACCCTTCCATCTCCCCCGCTGTTCTCTACTCCAAGCTTGGGCCCTGTGCCATTCCTAGTCTTGGGGCCCCAGACACCTGGGGAGCCACTGCTGATTCCTGACCCTGTTCACCCTGACTGGCTTGGTGCCTTCCTTGGGCCCCAGGAGCACTGCCTCTAGACCCGGCCCCGCCCTGACCTCTCTCTGCTTCCTGATCCTGCAACACCCGCCAGCCTCTTTCTGGGGCTGCTGATTCCTCCCTGTTCACCCTGACTGGCTTGGTGCCTTCCTTGGGCCCCAGGAGCACTGCCTCTAGACCCGGCCCCGCCCTGACCTCTCTCTGCTTCCTGATCCTGCAACACCCGCCAGCCTCTTTCTGGGGCTGACAGCCTCTTTCTGGGGCTCCGAGGCTTACCTTGCCTCTCCCTGATCCT
>NW_008334003.1:1205996-1206203 GCF_000622305.1 Nannospalax galili
CAGCACAGTGGACAGTGGCAGGGATAGCAGAGTATGGAGGCTCTAGTGGGAGAGGAAGGCTGTCTACCTGACGAGTTTGTACTCCTGCTCAGATGCCGAGGGGCTCAGAAGGTGCTCGACTGTGACCAGTGATAGTCATGTATATAGAGATTAGAAATGCATGTGAAAACGTCTCAATGTCAAGAGCCCTGAAATGAATTTTTCTGT
>NW_008334003.1:1206233-1244742 GCF_000622305.1 Nannospalax galili
GTGGAGATCTTTTTTAAACGTTGGAACCTTATTTAATTTTATGTCTTATAGAGTTTATAATGAGTAAAAGATTATATAAGGGTAATAATTCATCTGTAAACCTAGAAATGTACAGCCAATTTTGAAAGAGATGTACCCTAGCTCAGAAAAATGTTATTGAATAGGTTAATGGTGTTGTAATGAAATGCTTCTTTTAATTAAAATAAATAAATAAAAAAATACCATACATCAAATTGGTCTTACAGACATCTTCAGAATATTCCACTCTAGCTCCAAAGAATATACTTTCTATTCAGTGTCCCATGGAACTTTCCACAAAATCTATCAATCTCATACTGGGGCACAAAACAAAACTCAAGAAATACAAAAAGAATGAAATAATTCCATGCATTCTATCAGACCACAATGTAATAAAGCTTAAAATCAACACTGGAAGAAATCCTAGTAACTCCACGAACACATAGAGATTAAATTACATACTCCTGAGTGATGAATGGGTCAAAAGAGAAATTAAGAAAGAAATAAAAGTATTCCTGGAACTAAATGAAAAGGACAATACAACACAACAAAACCTCTGGGACACGTTGAAAACAGTACTTAGAGGGAAGTTTATATCTCTAAGTATCTACATTAAGAAATCTGAAAGAACACAAATAAATGACTTAACCCTGCAACTCAACACACTTGAAAAGCAACAGCAAACAAAACCCAAACCCTGCAACAAGAAGAAATAACAAAAATCAGGGCAGAAATCAATGAAATTGAATCAAAGAAAACAATACAAAGAATCAACAATTCCAAGAGCTGGTTCTTTGAAAAGATAAACAAGATTGATAGACCCTTATTCCAGTTAACCAAAAGAAAGAAAAAGCACCTCCAAATCAACAAAATCAGAGTGAAAGGGGAAACATCATAACAGAAACCAAAAAGATCCAGGACATTATAAGGAAATACTTCAAAAACCTACATTCCACTAAATTTGAAACCCTAAAAGAAATGGACAGCTGTCTAAAAGCATGGGAACCACCAAATCTAAACAAAGACAAGATCAACAGCTTAAACAGACCATAACACATAAGGAAATTGAAACAGTAATACAAAACCTCCTGGCTTAAAAAAGGATAGGACCAGATGGATTTACAGCAGAATTCTACTAGACATTTAAAGAAGATCTGCATCCAATACTACTTAATTTATTTGAAAAGATAAAAATAGAGGGATAACTTCCAAATTCCTTCTGTGAAGGCAGCATCACTTTAATACTAAAGCTAGTTGAAGATAGAACCAAAAAAGAAAACTACAGAAAACTATAGACCTATATCTTTAATGAACATAGATGCAAATATTCTCAACAAAATACTTGCAAATTGCATAAAGACACACATCAAAAAGATCATCCACCATGATCAAGTCAGCTTTATTCCAGAGATGCAGGGATGGTTCAATATACTTCTCAATAAATGTCATAAATCATATAAATGGACTCAAAGACAAGAACCACATTTTCATCTCATTAGATGCAGAGAAGGCCTTTGACAAAATTCAACATGAATTTATGTTCAAAGTTCTAGAGGCAAATGGACTGGACGGAACAATCTTCAACATAATTAAAGCCATATGTAACAAACCCACAGCCAACATCATTCTAAATGGAGAAAAAGTAGAAACATACCCATTAAAATCAGGAACCAGGCAAGGCTGTCCACTATCGCCACTCCTCTTTAATATAGTGCTTGAACTCTTGCAAGAGCAATAAGACAAGAGAAGTTAATCAAATGAGTAATAATTGGAAAAGAAGAGATCAAATTATCCCTCTTTGTAGATGATATGATATTATATCTAAGGGATGCCAAAAATTCCACCAGAAAACTCCTTGAAATTATTAACATGATCAGTAAAGTGGCAGGTTACAGAAATATTCGACAAAAGTCTATAGCTTTTCTGTATACCAACAACAAGCAATCAGAGTAAAAGCACATGGAAACGCTCCCTTTCAAATTAGCTGCAAAAAATATCTTGGACTAATCCTGACCAAAGACATTAAAGAGCTCTACAATGAAAACTTTAAATCTTTAAAGAAAGAAATTGAGGAAAACATCAGAAGGTGGAAGGAACTCCCATGCTCGTGGATTGGAAGAATTAATATTGTGAAAATGACCATCCTACCAAAAGCCACATAGAGCTTCAATACAATGCCAATCAAAATCCCGATGACATTCTTTAAAGAGTTGGAAAAAGTCATCCTAAGATTCATATGGAGGCACAAAAGACCTCGGATAGCTAAAGCAACCCTGAGCACTAAGAGAAATGCTGGGGGCATTGCTATACCAAACTTTAAACTGTATTACAGAGCTATAATAATAAAATCAACATGATAACTGGCACAAAAATAGACCCATAGATCAATGGAACAAAATTGACCCAAATATGAGTACATGAAATTTTAGGCACCTGATATTTGACAAAGGGGCCAAGAACATTAACTGGAGGAAAGACAGCATGTTCAGCAAATGGTGCTGGCAAAACTGAATCTCCACCTGTAGAAAAATGAAATTAAACCTCTATCTTTAACTTTTTACAAAAGTCAACTGCAAATGAATCAAAGACCTTAATGTGATGCCTGAAACTCTGAAACTGTTAGAAGAAATCATTGGCAATAACCTACAAGACATAGTTGTAGGAAAGTATTTTCTAAACTTGATATCAATTGCTCAGGAAACAGAGTCAAGAATCAACAATTGGGACCTTATTAAACTAAAGAGCTTCTGTACATCCAAAGAAGCAACCAAGGAAGTGAAGAGAATACTCAGAGAATGGGAGAAAATCTTCACCAGGAACACAGCTGACAGAGGTTTAACATCCAAAGTATATAAAGTACTCAAAAAACAAAGAATCAAGAAAGGAAGTATTCCAATTAAAAGATGGGCTAAGGAGATGAACAGAGAGTTCTCAAAACAAGAAATAAAGATGGCTAAGAAGCATCTTAAAAGGTGTTCAACATCATTAGTAATTAGGGAAATGGAAATTAAAACCACTTTAGCATTTCATCTTACCCCAGCCAGACTGGCTAAGATCAAGAGAACCAATGATACCAAATGTTGGAGAGGATGTGGGTTAAGGGGAATGTTCATCCACTACTGGTGGGATTGCAAACCTGTTGAACCCCTATGGAAAGCAGGGTGGAGAGCTCTTAGAAAACTACAAATGAACCTACCACCTGACCCAGTTATACCACTCCTGGCATATACCCAAAGCACTCATCCTAGTGTAGAAACACGTGTACCTCCATGTTTGTTGCTGCTCTTTTCACAATAACTAAGAGATGGAAGCAACCTAAGTGTCCCTCAACTGATGAGTGGATAATGAAAATTTGCTTCATTTATGTGATGGAGTTTTTCTCAGCAGTAAAGAAAGATGAAATCATGAAATTTGCAGGTAAATGGATGGAACTAGAAACTGTTATACTAAGTGAAGTAACACAGACTCAGATAAAATACAATGTAGGTTCTCCCTCAGATGTGGATCCTAGTACCAAATCCTTATAAGTGGATATGTATCCAGACATAACTACAGGAACAAGGATCATGGAAAGGAACCAGGGAAATAAAGGAAAAGAAAGAATTTGAAAGAGAGGAACAGTAGCGAATAGGCATTAATAAGGGAGATATGGATAAAAATGGGGTTATTTTAAGGGGATGGGGAAGGGAGGGTTAAACAAGGAACCTTGGGGATAAAGGGAAAGAAAGAGCTCAAGAAGGGTGGGCCCATAGGAGAAGGGTATTATTAAGGGAGAAATGGGAAAAATCAGGGCACTTTAAATGGGGAAACTGCAGTGGAAGGGTTTGGCAATGTGAGAGATAAATAATGCATAGCTAGTTAAAAAAAAGAGGGAATCATATTAATTGAGTAACCTACTGACAAATTATATGTACAACTGGCTTGAGGAATATAATACATGTCTATGCAAGGTTTATCTGAGAACATTTGGTCTTTGCCCAAGTTTTATCTATACGGCACATGGTGATTAAAACTACCAGACTGGGGGAACTAACCTTCTTGGATGTCAAACAGTCATACTTTGAGGCCTATAGTAATGTGGTCAGAGGGACATAAAGGACAGCTTTTGCTCCTTGACCTCCTAGGTTGAGTAAGCTCCAGGGGGCTATGAGTATCTCTCAAAATGTCCTGTAACTGTGGCCATGTCACCTGTCCTCTTGATGAAGGTGGCCATGGAGACCCCACCAAATGGAGCTGAACCAGTGTCTAGTCTACAAAGAGGAAGGTCAACACAGGAAAACATTTCCTCCATGCTTCCAAGTGAAGGCAGCCACGGTTGAGCAGGACCTTTGACTTATCTTCAGATAGATGGAGCTGGCAGAAGAAAGGAGCCAGTGGCTCCTCCCAAGCCCATGTGACCACTGAGAAACAGATCATCAAATGACCTTAAAAGTAAAAATAAATTGGTTTATCTGGGCCAACTGTATGGTTTTCAACACCCAAAAGGAAAGTATAACCAAAGATTAAAGGGATCAATATAATTCTTTGAGTCCATGTGTATAGCTAAAAGCTACATAAGAAGAAACAATGCCAGACAAGAGAAACCTTCCTTTGAGTTGCTGGCCAGGGTGGCCCAAGAGATTCCCAGACAGTAACCCAGCATAAAACTGGGAAAATGAACAGCAGACTCCAATCTTATCTAAAGGAATATTGGCAACTGATTGTTTCTAGATGTGGAAGAGCTGATCTTCATAAAACAAGGAACTCCAGATAGGCTGACTAGATTCAGGAGCTGGACAAGCACTGGAGAATGGCTGGGGGTGCCAACAACACAGTGAACAGTAGCAGGGATTATAGAGTATATGGGCTCCAGTGGGGCGGGGGAGACTATGGGAGGGTGCCATTTGGGATGTGGGCATATAGTTGAATAAGATTGTTTGGGATGTTCTGTATGAAATACACACACACAAAAATCAACAAATAAAAAAAATGAGTTAAATTTGAGGAAGTAGCCTAAAAATTTGCTTCATTTTAATTAGTAGAGATGAAACATTCTCTTAGTTTATTTCTTCATTGCTGTGACAAAACACTCTGACCACTACCAACTTGGGGAGGAAAGGGTTTATTTAGCTTACACATACCAGGTCACAGTTCATCCGGGAGACCAAGGTAGGTAGGAACTCAGGTCAGGAACCTGGAGGCAGGAGCTGGAGCACAGGCCATGGAGGAACACTGCTTACTGGCTTGCTCTCCTGGCCCCTGCTCATCCGGCTTTCTTATGCAACACAGGCCCACCTGCCCAGGGGTGGCACCACTCACAGTGGGCTGGGTCCTCCCACATCACTCTTCAAGAAGATGCCCCTCAGACATGGCCACAGGCCAGTCCAATAGAGGCAATTCCCCGATTGAGGCCCCCTCAACCCAGGTGTGTCAAGTTGATACTAAAGCTATCCAGCACACTTCCCAAGTCCAGCTATTCGATTTAAGGAGGCTCCCATTTTCAGAATGGTCTTTCTCGCTTTGAGCTGAAATCTACATTTGTAGAATGTCTCATAAATCCCAGCATTGTCTTCTGAGATGACATGGAATTAGCATCTTCATCTCCTTTATATGATGATTCTCAAATGTCTGAAAAGCCAATACCAAGTTTTCTTTTCTTAAACAAAAAAAACCTCATTCAATTTTATGTCTTATAGGGTTATGCTGAGTAAATATTTTTATAACTGTATTAATTCAACTGTGAACCTACAAATTACAGACAATTTTGAAAGAGATACATCTTTGCTCTGGAAATTGTTATCGACTATGTTAATGCTGTAATGAAATGCTTCTTCTAATCATGTGGTTATTAAATCAATAAGTATAAGAAAACTTTCAAAGTTTAAGTAAATCATTAATAAGTTAGAAAAATAAGCACCATTATTGTCCTATTGGGATAACTTGGGTTCGTCATTGTTCTGGTTCGTAGGCTTTACAGTTGGCTAGGACTTTTGATTGCTTTTCTCCCTTGGCAGCTTGCATAGCACCTTCCAACACTATGAGGGTCAATACCCATGGAGGAGACTTTCAGGTCAGTTGCAGCTAGATTCCTTGAAGCGCTGTGCTGGAAATGTGTGATGTCTTCAGAAACAGAGACTTACCTTCAAGGTCTGGGAGGGAACCAAGGGCAATGACAATAGTCTATATTATTTTATGAGTCTTTTGGACTACCCTGACAGACAACTCAAAGGGAACTTTACTATGTCTCTCACTGAGGTTTTTGTTAGATAGTCTACAGCTCTTGGGGGGAACATTATCATCTTTTGCAAAATAACTCCATTTAACAATATATGTATATAGTACATAAATTATATATGTAATTTAAAATAAAATTAAATTCATTAATTAAATTATTAAAGTAAGCTTATAGGGGCTGGAGAAATGGCTCTGTGATTAAGATTGCTTTCTTTTCTTCCAGAGGACCTGAGTTTGGTTCCCAGGATCCACACTGAGTGGCTCACAACCACCTGTAACTCCAGATCCAGGGAATCAAATTCCCTCTTCTGGCCTCTTTGAATACCCACAGATATATGGCATACACACAGACATATAAATAGAAATGGAAATAAATCTTTATTTTTGACTTTGTGAGACAGGGTGTCCCTGTTACCCCAGCTGGCTTGGAACTCACTAAGTAGGCCACGCTGGCCTTGAACTCACAGAGATCCACCTGGCTCTGCCTCCCAAGTGCTGGAATTAAAGGAGTGTACCACTATGCCCGGCCTGGAAATAAATCTTTAAAAATAGGAATCTTATAAAATAAAGTTTCCCTGTGTCTTTCAAAATCATTTTAAGTATTATTTGTCCCTCCATTAGTATTTAAAGTTTTAGACAAAGATGTATGCTGTCTACTGTCATTCTGTTGCTTTTGTGCTATTAGTGCCTGTCACAGTTAGCTTCAGCTTCTACCTGCCACAAGTCTAGAGACTCCTGTGAAGGGAGAACCTCAGCTGAAGAATTTCCTCCATCAGACTGATTTGTGGTCATGTCTGTGGTGCAGTTTCTTGATTGCTAATTGACGTAAATGGGCCAAGCTCATTGTGAGCAGTGACATATTTCTACATAGCCCAGCACTGAGAAAAGGTAGCTGAGCAAGCAAGGGTGAGTGTGTTACTAAACAGTATTCCTCTGTGATTCCTGCCTTCAAGACCCTGCCAGAGCTCCTGTTTTGGCTTCCCTTGATTATGGACTACAACCTATATATTGAAAGAAACCCTTTCCTATTCAAGTTGAATTTACTCATGGTATTTATCACAGCAAAGGAAAGCAAACTAATACAGAATGTGGTACTGACAGCGTGGTTTTGCTGTGATGGACTTGACCATATTGTTTGTGTGGAAGATTAAGGATGGATTTTGGAGCTTTAGGCCTGAAAAGCCATATGTACTCAGAGCTTAATGGGCTACTCCATGGGAACTTGGAAGAAAAGAATGTTGAAAGATATGAGACAATGGAAGCCTGGCTTATGAAGTTTTGGAGAAAAGCAAAGGACTTCTCAGAGCTGTTGGTGTGATTGTTTTAAATACATATTTTTATTATTTTTTTGTGAATTTCATACATCTTAATCATATTTATCCCCCACTTCCCTGTTTGCAACCCCATATCCCACCTACAGAAATTCATACATTTTATCATATCTGTTAAGGCCTCCTGAGTCAAGTTTGTGTACCAGATATCCCTTGGTGTGAGTTCATCCAATGGAGCCTGTTAAACCTATTTAGCATTATTCCCTTAAAGCAGACCAGTTCTTCCCCTTTCAGCAGTGATCAGCTGCTAATAGTTCTTTGCCAAAAGTTGTGGTCACTGCCCATTACCCCAATTTGATGCTTTTTTTTTTTTTTTTTTTTTTTTTTTGTCTGATTGAGTTTTCAGGAGTCTTGTACATGCTGTCACCATTGCTGTAAGTTCATATGAGTTCCAGGAACCTAAAGACTCTGTTTCTTTATGGTTATGTACCTCCTCCCCTGGCTCTTACAATCTTTCCACCTTCTCTTCAGCAATGGTGCCAGAACTCTGGGTGGCTGAAGTTTAATACAGTAGCTATGTCCAGGGACCCACACTCTGCAGACTTCATCTATATATTGGCCAGTTGTGGCCTTTTTGTGTTTATTACCCTCTGTTGCATAAGGAAGTTTCAGAGATGAGAGTCAAGAGAGGCATTAATAGTTGTGGAACTCTGCCTCCATCTGTTGAAAAAGAAGCTTCTTAGATGAATGATGACTGCTGTACTTATAAGGATTCATATTTAGCATATAGTAAGAAATTACATTTGTCTAGGAATGTGACTGTTTTCACTAAATTTTTTCCATCCCCCCTTCTGGGAGACTGACCCTCAGTCATCAGGCCTCCCAGTCCTGATGCTGGTTAACACAACTGAAATAAGACATCCTATTTGAATTTTGCATAGTTTACATGACGTTTGGGAGGGGGTGACTTACAAAGAAACGGCGTCTCATAACCCACGCCCCATTCAAGCCTGCCCTTAGTCTCCATCAGCTTTCAAGAGCAGCGCCCATGTGCTTCTTATCTCAATGGCCCTGTGGGACCTGGAAGACTGGCCGGGCATCTACCCAGCCATTCTCTCCCCACCGTTCTCCATCCCCTGCCCCACGCCTTGCTCCTGGAGTTCCAAAATGGCCGAGGCACCACCCCTTTTCACTGGGTGCTCCGGGTCTCCCACTCTTTTTGGAAGAATGAATAATTTTCAAGCTACAGGGACAGACAGGATTTTTTTCAAAGATCTATGATCTCTCCAGCCATGTTTATAGCACCACACAAGAGATCTCTCCCACTGAGCAGGCTTTGAGATGAATTAGGTAGCTGTTGATTACCCACAAGACAAAAGCGCCACTACTGTACCAGTATAGTTTGCTGCACTGGGCATTGTTGTAGTTATTTGGCTTTAAAGCTGGGGTTGTACCATTTACTGATTTTCTTCCTTAACAACTTGCATAGTGCCCTCCAAAACTAGGAGAGTTGGTTTTTATGGAGGTGGCTTTGAAGTCAGTTCCAGCTACATTTCTCCAAGTCCTGTGTCCAAAGTATGTCCTGTTTTCAGCAACGGGTCTGACCTTCAAGTTCTGGAAGATAATCAAGGAATGTGGCAATAACCTGTGTAAATTTGGGAGGCTCTTCAACTGCCCTGAATATCAATTAGATGTAAGGTTTCTCCTGCTTGGCATTGTGGTTCTTGTTATATAGCGTTCGTTCATACATATGCGCTCATGAACAGATACTGTATGTGTATTTTTCAGAATTTTTAGCTAATACATTTCCCTTTAGTTTTTCCCACCACCTAAGCATTATTTATCTTTCCTCTCTCATTTTAACCTCCTTTCCCATTTTAACCTTACCTCCTCCCTTCCTAGTTAAAGCAACCCTATTTTTGCCATTTCCCCCTTGATAAAATTTGTCTCCTATGATTCCCCCTCTTGAGCTCCTTCTTCCATTTTACCCCCAAGGTTCTTTGTATAGCCTTCCCTCTTCCCCTCCCAGTTAGATAACCCCATTTAATCCACTTCACCCTTAGTAATACCTGTCCATTACTATTCTTCTATCTTGGACTCTTTTCCTCCTAACCTCCATGGTTTCTTTCCATTTCCCTGGCTCTTGCAGTTACATCAGGATATAAACTCAAATGTAAGGATTTGGTGCTAATATCTACAAATGAGGGAGAAAATACATTGTTTTTCTGAGTATGTGTTATGTCACTTAATATAATAGTTTCTAGTTCCATCCTTCTTCCTAAAAATCTCATGATTTTGTCTTTCCTTGCCACTGAGCAGAACTCCATTTTGTAAATGAACCATACTTTCATTACCCATTGTCAGTTGAGGGACACTTAAGGAAGCTTCTGATTCTTGGCTGTTGTGAAAAGAAGAGCAAGAAACATGGATATACAAGTATCTCTGCAGTAGGATGAGTCCTTTGGGTAAATGCCAAGGTGTGGCATAACCAGATCATATGGTAGATTCATTCTTCATTTAATAAGACTCTCCATACTGCTTTCTATAGTGTTTTCAATTCCACTAGACATGAGGGAGCATTACCCCTTTCCCTACATCCTCACCAGCACTTGATGTTGTTTGTTCTCCTCATCTTAGCCAGTCTTATTGGGTTGAGAGGAAATCTTAAAGTGGTTTTGATTTGAATTCCCCTAATTACTAAGTGTGTACAATACTTAAAGTGTTTCTTAGATACCTTTATTTTTTCTTTTGAGGACTCTATTCTGATCCATAGCTCTTCTTTTAATTGGGTTATTTGTTTTTTATTGTTTTTTGAGTTCTTTATATATTTTGAATATTAATCTTTTGTTGAATATGTAGCTGTTGAAGATTTTCTCCCACTCTGTGGGGTTTTTAGCTTAATGTGGTAATACTTATTGACCGTTGAACTTAATTCCTGAGCAACTGATGTCTGATTTAGAAAGCTCTTTCTATGCCTATATCTTGTAGGGTACTGCCTATGAAATTGTTCTAATAGTTTCAGAGGTTCAGGTTTCACATTTAGGTCTTTGATTCATTTGGAGCTGACTTTGTGCAGGATGATAGATAAGGGTCTAATTTTATTCTGCAACAGGTGTAGATCCAGTTTTGCCAGCACTACTTGTTGATGCTATATTTCCTTGAGTGTGTGTCCTTGGCACCTTTTTATAATATCAGGTGGCTGAAGTTGCATTCAGTCATATTTGGTTCTTCAATTATGTTCCATTGATCTACGTGCCTGTTTTTGTGCCAGTACTATTGCTGTTTTTATGACTATAGCTCTGTAATGTTTGACATATGATAACCCTCTAGCACTGTTTCTTGTATTCAGGACTGCTATGACTATCCAAGATCTTTTGTAATCCCATATGAATTTTAGGATTTTTTTTCCTAATTCTGAAAATAATGTCATTGAGATTTCATTGTCATGAATTAAATCTATAGATTTCTTTTGGTAGGATGGTCATTTTCACAATATTAATTCTGCCAATTCTTAAGCACAGAAGGTCTTCCTCAATCCTTTTCTTCAAAGATTTAAAATTTTCAGTGTAAAGATCTTTAATGTCATTGGTCAGGATTATTTCTAGATATATTTTTTGAGGTTATTCTAAATAGGAGGATTTCCATGAACCCTTTTTCTGATAGTCTGTTATTGGTATATAGAAAGGGTACTGATTTTTGTAAATTGATTTTGTAATCTGCCAAATTGCTGGAAGTGTTGAACATTTCTAGGTGTTTCTGATGGAATTTTGGTTATCTTTGTGCATATTAGCACATCATTTGCAAATAGGGATAATTTGATCTCTTCTTCTACAAATTTTACTCTTTTAATTTCCTCTCTTGTCTTATTGCTTTAACAAGAGTTCCAAACACTATATTGAAAAGGAGTGGCAATAGTGAACAGCCTTGTCCCCTGATTTTAATGAGAATGCTTTCATTTTTTTTTCACTATTTAGAATGATGTTGGCTGTGGATTTCTTGTATATAGCTTTCATTATGTTAAAGTGTGTTTCCTGCAGTCCAGTTCCTTCTAGGTCTTTTAACTTAATTGCATGTTGGATTTTGTCACAGGCCTTTTTTGCATCTGTTGAGATGATCATGAGATTTGTATCCTTAAGTCCATTTATATGATTTGTTACAGTTTTGTCACATATATTGAACCATCCCTGCTGGTTTGCAAGCATTTTGTTGAGAATTTTTCCAACCGTGTTTATTAAGGATATGAGTCTGGGTCTACAGTTTTCCTTCCTCCCTTCCTTCCTCCCTTCCTTCTTTCTTTGCTGTGTTTTCACTTGGTTTGGTGTAGCCAGGAAGTTTACTCATTCCCCTGAAAAGTGTGGGTGAGGGATACCCTGTGAAAGAGGGGTGGAGCCAGCCTAGCCGCTGCAGAGAGTTAGCCGAGCCTCCAAGAGATGGGGTGTAGTCAGATGAAGAATTAGTAGTGGCCATTTTGGGAACTCTGGGAGTGAGGTGTTTGGCCAGAGAACGGTGGGTGGGGGGCAAGAATGGCCAGCGGAAGCCCTGCCTGTCCTGCAGGCTCTGCAGGACGAGATGAGACAGACAGATGTGAGATGGCATGTGGGTATGGAGCGTGAAAGTGATCCCGAACCGTGGGCTGTTGCACAGTGTGGGGCACGGGGGTTATGAGGGACTATTTCTTTGTAAGTCATCCCCTCCTAATGTCATATAAAACAGTGGAAAAAGCCCAAATTAAAAATGTCTTATGTTAAGTCTGTGAACCCTGGGGACTTGGAGGGTGGGTTCGTGAGCCTCCTGAGAAGGGAAAAGTGAAGATAATTTATTGCAACATTTGGATATTGGGTACTAACTTCAAAGAAGGAGTTTGAGAGTGCTTATGTTTCAAATTTCTTGAATAATTTAAGTTGTTTTGGTTGTAGATTTTTTTTCTTTTTTCACTTCTATGATTTCTTCAAGTTCTAAATTTTCTTTCTTCCAAATTTTTTATTGATTTTTTTGTGTATTTCATACAGAACTTCTGAATCAAGCTTAATCATCTTTACACCCCCTTCCCCACTGGCACCCTCCCATAGGACCCCCCCCAATGGAATTCATACATTCTGTTATTTGTGTTAAGGACTGTTATGTCACTTTACTGTCCCCAGATGTTCCTCAGTGAAAGTTCACCTACTGAGGTCTAGTCAGCTATCTAGAGTTCCTTGCTTTAGGAAAATCAGCTCTTCCTCACCCAGTAGTAATCAGTTGCCAGTATTTCCTCAGCTAAGGTAGGTGTCTACTATCATTATCCCCAGTTCTACGCTGGGTTTTTGTCAAGAGTGCCAGATAGGAAAAACCTTCCTTTAAGTTGTTGACCAGGCTACTCTGGACACTCATAAAATTACACAGGCTATTTCCATAGCCCTGGATTGCCTCCCAGAACTTGAAAGTAAGACCGTAATATTGAAGACAGAACATACTTGGACACAGGATTGGGAACAATGGAGCTGGAATGGAGCTGGAAGCCTCTTCCCCTGAAGGCTAGCTTTCATAGCTTTGGAGAGCACTGTGCAAGCTACTAAGGGGGGAAAAAAATCAATCGATGATCCAATACCAGCTTCAAGAACAAATAACCACATCAATGACTGGCACAACATCCAACACTGGTGCAGTAGTGACACTTTTATCTTGGGGCCAATCAACAGGTACCTAGTTGTTTGTAGATCTTTAAATGTCTGGCAAAATTCTGCCATGGATCCATTTGGACCTCGACATTTTTTAGTGAGGAAGTTTTATATTACTGTTTCAATTTTCCTATTTTTAAATGGGTCTGTTTAAGCTGTTGATCTCTTCTTGGTTTAGCAGTGGTAGGGTTTCCCTGAACTTATGAATTCATCCATTTTTCTAGGTTTTCAAATTTAATAGAGGTTTTTACAATATTCCCTTATTATGTTCTGGATCTTTTTGGTGACTGTTGTGATGTTTCCCCTTTTCATCTCTAATTTTCTTGATTTGAATTTACTCTTCTTTTCTTTTGGTTAACTGGGCTATTCTGTTTATTTTTTCAAAATAAAAAGTGTCTATTCTGTTTATCTTTTCAAAATAAACTTTGATTCAAAAGATTCATTGATTCTTTGTATTGTTTTCTTTGTTTCTATTTCATAATTTCTGCTCTGGTTTTTGTTATTTCTTCTCATCTACTGTGTTTGGGTTTCATTCGTTCTTGCCTTTCCAGAGTCTAGAATTCCATCATTAAGTCATTTATTTGTGCTCTTCCTGATGTTTTGATGTAGGCATTTAGAGCTATAAAGTTCCCTCTTAGGAGACTTTTAAAGTGTCCCAGAGATTGTGTTGTGTTGTATTATCCTTTTCACTTAGTACCAGAAATATTTTTATTTCTTTCTTAATTTCTTCTTTGATCCATTCAGGTGTGATCATTCAGGTGTGTGTTGTTTAATCTCTGTGAGTTCTTGCAGTTACTAGGGCTTCTTTCGGTTTTAAGTTTTGTTGTACTGTGATCTGATAGAATATCAGGAATTATTTTAATTTTTCTGTATTTGTTGAGCTTTGCTTTGTGCCTCAGTAGTGGTCAATTTTAGAGAAACTTCCTTGGGCTTTTGCATAGGAAGTATATTATTTGGTTCTTGGGTAGAACATTCTTTGTCTGGTTGACCTGTCTACTGGAGATAGCAGGGTACTGGAGTCACCCTACTATTACTGAGTTGGGGTTGATCTGTGTTTTAAAGTCCTGTCATTCTTGTTGAGCTTTGCTTTGTGCCTCAGTAGTGGTCAATTTTAGAGAAACTTCCTTGGGCTTTTGCATAGGAAGTATATTATTTGGTTCTTGGGTAGAACATTCTTTGTCTGGTTGACCTGTCTACTGGAGATAGCAGGGTACTGGAGTCACCCTACTATTACTGAGTTGGGGTTGATCTGTGTTTTAAAGTCCTGTCATTCTCTTTTTGTGAAGTTGAGTGTACTATGGTGCATATATGTTAAGGACTACAATATCTTTTTGCTCAGTTGTTCCTTTGATCAGAATGAAGTGATCCTTTTTATCTCTTCTGATTAGTTTTAATTTGAAGGATATTTTGTTAGACATTAGAATTGCAATGTCTGCTTGTTTCTTAGTGCCATTTGATTGAGTTACTTTTTTTCCATCCTTTCACCCTAAGGTGGTGACTATCCTCAAAGGTGAGATGAGTTTCTTGAAGACAATTGACTGAGGAGCTGAGGCCATTGATATTTAAATTTATTGTTGAAATGTGTATATTGGTTTACTGTCATTTTAATTTGTTTGTATTCTTGGCCCAATTTTGTGTTTCCACAATTATACCTTCATTTATTTTCTTTCTGTAGCCTATTGGCTATATTCTTTCTTTCCTCCAGTCTTTTGTATTGCTTCGTGGATTCCCTATAGTTAGTTTGGTGACATGAATTCTTTCAGGTTATTTGTATCATGGAAGATTTTTCTTTCCTCTTCAACTATAGGAGAGTTTTTCTGGGTAAAGTATTCTGGGTTGGCATCTTTGTTCATTTAGAACTTAATGTATTTTGGTCTTGGCTTTTCTGGCTTTCATAGTCTGTAATTGAAAATTCAGCTGGAATTTTGATGGGTTTTCCTTCATATGTGACTTTTTTCTCTTGAAGCTTTCAATTTTCTCTCGTTGTACATTTAGTGTTTTTACTATGATATGGCATGGGGAATTTCTTTTCTGGTTCTATTTATTTGGTGTTCTACATGCTTCTTGTAACTGTATGGGTATGTCTTTCCTTAATTTCGGAAAATTTTCTTCTACAGTCCTGTTGAAAATCTGGTCAATGCCATTTACATGGGGTTCTTCTTCCTCTATGTCTATGATGTGTAAATTTGACCTTGTTATGGGGTCTCACCTGTGTGTTTTTAAAAATTTTCTTATTCTTTGCCTGAACAGTTCAGTTCTTCAACTTCATCATTCAGTCTTGATATTTGTTTTTCATTTCATTCATTCTTTTAGTGTGTCTCTCTCTGTTGTTTCAAATTGGCTTATTGAGCTTTTCACTTTCTCCTTTATTTCAGTCTGAGTTTTCTCCAATATTTCTATCTCTTTTATGAATTCAGTCAGAAGTTTATCCCTGTCCTCTTTTAATTCTTTAAGTTGTTTATTTATGTGTTCTTTAAATTTGCTGAAATTTTTGGTCATGTTTATGACTGTTCTTTTAAATTCTGTGTCCTGGGTTACATCTATGGAGTTCTCATTCGAGCCCTATAGGACTGGTGGTGTTTGGTGGGGACAAATTATTTTGGTTTTTCATATTATTTTTTGTTGTTGTTGTTGTGGATTTCTTTTGCTGCTTGTGATTCTGGTATGAAACTCAAACCTTCCTTTGTTGAGTTGAAGTTTGATTATGCTTGTATTATTGATGTAGCTTGGTCACTTTCTGATCATGGAAAGTTAGCTGGTCTAGGTTTCATATTCTCTCTTTTAATTTTTTGTTGGAGGGACCAGATGAATCCAGATAGGTTACTCAGGAGTTCCCCAGAAGGATGAAGAATCCCTGGCTAGTTAATTGCACTTCAGTAGCCTCAGTGGAATAGATCCAAGGTCCAAGAAGAGGAGCTGTGAAAAGGATGTGCCTGTCCCTGGTATTCCCCAGGGAAGCCTAAGTCCTGGAGCAGTGGGAGGGACTTCAGATTGTCCCAAAGCAAAGGAGTGATGGGCAGGGCGATGGGGGATTAATGCAGCTTATGCCAGGACCATAAATCAGGCACTCTTTGACAGTCTCAAAAGGTTAGAGCATAAAGAGAGGTGATGGAACCTGCTGTGACATTTTTACCAATAATCTGGAAGTGAAACTTTCTGTGTTTTACTGGGCAATGGATGCTGGCTAGTGATAGTGATGGTGCTGATTTGCTTATAACATGTTTATATCAGAAAGTTTTTCTTTCCCCTTCAACCCTGGAAGATACTTTTGCTGGATAAATCACTATGAGTAAATATATGTGCACTTTTAGGACTTGAAATACAATGCTCTGAGCTCTTCTGGCTTTTTAAGCTTCCACTGAGTAGTCAACTGTTACTCTAGTTGTCTTTCCTTTATGTGACTTGTGACTTTTCTATTATAGCTTGCAGTACACTTTCTTCTGTGTATTTAGTGTTTTAGCTATAATATGACATATTATATTTCTTTCCTGCTTCTGTGTATTTGGTGTTCCATATGCTTCTTTTTGTCTTAATGGGCATCTTTGAGTTTTCAGAAATTTTCTTTTATAATTCTGTTGAATATCTGTTTTGTGACTTTGACTTGGAATTTTTCTCCTTTTTCTATGCCCACGATTTATAGATTCTGTCTTTTCATGGTGTCTCAAATTCTTGCATAATACATTAGGAATTTTTTTTCTTTGATGAAGTGTTCAATTGCGCTGCCCCATCTTAAAGTCCTGATATTCTGTCTTATATGTGGTCCACTCTGTTGTTGAGACTTTCTACTGAGTTTTATGATTAGGCTGTTGAAATTTTCATTTTCAATTTCATTTCAGCTTAGGTTTTCTTTAACATTTCAATCTTTTTCTTGAATTCACTTTGTAGTCTGAATTGTCTTCATTCTTTATTTATTTGATTTTGTCTTCTTGGATTTCAGTTAGGTGTTTGTTCTTGTGTTAAGTTCATTCAGTTAGTTTCCTCTTGAAACTCATTGAAACTTTTCAATATGTTTACAATTATTCTTTTAAATTTTGCATCTTGAGATTAATCTGAGTTATTCTCATTGGGGAGCTTTACTATAGGATTGATGATATTTGAGATACATAAATTGTCTTGATTTTTCATATTACTTGTGTTTTTGTACTGAGACTGAGGCATCTGGACTTAGGTTGTTGGTTGTGTGTTTTATGAGTTTCTAGTCCACCAGTGCTGAGTAGGAGTTAGGTTCTTTCTTTCTTTCTTTCTTTCTTTCTTTCTTTCTTTCTTTCTTTCTTTCTTTCTTTCTTTCTTTCTTTGTTATCCTATTTTGGCTGGTTTTAGATCAGCAAGAATTGGTTGAAACTTAGTCTTTCAGACACTTTATGTTGATTTCTGAGTGTGGAACCCAGAGTCATTCCAATTCAGTGCCTACAGAGGAAGGGATGAGGGAGATGGTCACAATAGGGTCCAAGAAAATTCAGCTTAAACTGGGATTGAATACTGTGCTGAAATTTTTAGACAGGTGCTTGTGATCAAAACTCAGGTCCTAATGTATGCAGAGCAAGTGCTTTTACTTTCCAAGTCATATCCCCACTCTTCATTTTATGTAAGTTTTCTCTTAATTGGTCTTAAAGTAAAAGAGTCCCAGAAATTTAAACCATTTTATGTAAAAAAGAAATGTATAGGTAACTCAAATGAATCTTACAGTTTCATGTATGCAAAATATATTCTACTAAACATTTTAGTCCTAACATATTTTCTGAAGAAAGCTAAACAAAACAAAATTAAATGAACTTTAAAGTATTCATTCCTAAAATTGTTTATTATGCAATACCTCTGTATAAATAATCTGTATGTTAAAATCAGGCATTTTATCTTGCCTTCCTCAAAGTTCCTGAGCAACTAGTGTGGGTAGTGAATTATGTCAGGAAGGTCTATGATGTATGTTCAGATGTTTGTGCTTCTATTTTTTTCATTTGCTTTAAGCCTTGAAAGTACATTCAAGGGGAATGTACACAAATCTTTGGAGTTTATTCTTAGAGAAAATTTAAATACTTGAAGAAAAAATTTTTTTTGATCTTTTAAAAATTTTATTTTTACAACATGAGGGATTACATTGCTTAAAAATAGTATTAATTATCTTTTAAAAATTACTTTTATTTTATGTTTTGTGTATTTAATACAGAACATCCCAAACCATCTTAATCTTTATACCCCCATCCCAAATGGTACCCTCCCATAGCCTCCCCCCCTGCACTGGAGCCCATATACTCTGTCATCCCTGTAACTGCAAAATGTGCTGTCAGTGCTCCCAGCTGTTCCCCAGTGCAAGTCCATCCACTAAGTCTAGTCAGCCTGTCTTGAGTCTTCTGTTTTAGGAAGATCAGCTCTTCTTCAGCTGGCAGCGATCAATTGCCAACATTCCTTTAGATAAGATTGGGGTCTGCTGTTTATTTTCCTAGTTCTGTGCTGGATTACTGTCTGCCTGAGTTTACATGGGACTTGTGTATGCTGACACCTATGCCATAGAATCATATGAGTAGGTACCCAGGAACTTGTAGGACTCTGTTTCCATATGGTCATGCCCATCATCCCTGGATCTTACAATTTATCCACTTCCTCTTCTGCTATGGTCCCTAAGCCTTGGGTGGATGAAGTTTAATAAAAGGGGTCCTGTCTGAGGACCATGATTTAGCAAACTCTTGATCTCTACACTTTGGCCATGTGTGGCCTTTTGTGTTCCTGGCCCTCCGCTATATGAGGAAGCTTCATTATTGAAAACAGATTTCTTGGTGTCCTCTTCTTTATCCCTGTTCTATGTTCCATGAGTCTTAGGTATAGAGGTTGCATTGCAGATGGGTCCCTTAGGCCTGGGCAATTCATAGACAATGTCCATGTGTGACCAGTCATGGTATGTGGTATCAGTCTCTTATGGCTGTAAAGTGAGCTTTTTTGATGAGTGGTGACTGGAATATTTGTCTGTAAATATAAGGATACATATTTTGCACATACTAAGAAATCACATTTGTCTAGGGATGTGAGAGTTTTGGGGTTTTCTCTAAGACCTATGATTACTCCTCCCATGTGTTATATTACAGTGCCACACTTGAGTTTCCTCCCTTTGAGTGGGCTTTTAGTCAAATTAGGTAACTGTTGATTGCCCCCAAGACAAAAGTGCCACTTCTGCAGCAATGGAATAAGCTGGCCATTCATGTGGTTATTTGGTCTTGAAGCTGGTGCTGGATCATTTGTTGATGTTTTCCTTTGAAACGTACATAGCACTCTCCAAAGCTATGAGATCTAGCCCAGGGGATGTGGCTTCCAGGTCAGTTGCAGCTCTATTTCTCCAAATCCTGTGTCCAATGTATTTTCTGTCTTTGGCAGTAGGGTCTTACATTCAAGTTCTGGGAGGTCATCAAGGGCTGTGGCAATAGCCTGTGTAATTTTAGGAGTCTCTTAGACCACCCTGGCCAACAATTCAAAGGAAGGTATCTCCTATCTGGCACTGTTTCTTGTTGGGTAGCCTTTAGCTGTACACATAGACTCTTAAAGAAATATACTGATCATTTTAATCTTTGGTTATACTTTCCTTTTGGAAAATATACATACAGTTGGTCCAAATAAGCCAATATTTTTTCACTCTTAAGGTCATTTGAAGATCTGTTCCTCAGGGGGCACATGGGCTTGGGAGGAGCCCCTGGCTCCTTTCTTTTACCAGTTCCATCTATATGAAGATAAGTCAAAGGTCCTGCTTGGCCATGGTTGGCTTCACTTGGAAGCATGGAGAAAATGTTTCCTCTGTATTGACCCTCCTTTTTGTAGACTGGTTCAAGTCCATCTGGTGGGGTCTCCATGATCTCCTTGATCAAGAGGACAGGTGACTCACTACAGTTACAAAACATTTTGAGAGATACTCCATAGTCCCCTGGAACTTAGTTGGCCTTGGAAGGCAAGGAACAAAAACTCCTTTAAGTCCCCCTGACCAAATTAGTATAGGTCTCAAAGTACGGTTGTTAAACATCTAAGAATGTTAGTTCCACCAGTTTGGTACTTTTAATTACCATGTACTATGTAGATAAAGCTTGGGCAAAAAACAAACATTTTCAGATAAACCTTGACTGGACATATATTAAGTTCCTTGAACTAGTTGCATGTATAATTTGCCATTAGGTTTTTGGACTAATATATTTCCCTCTGTTTTTTTTTTTTTCAACTAGCTAGTCTATTTATCTCTCTGTCTGTCTAACACTTCCACCATTGTTTCCCCATTTGAAGTGCCCCCATTTTCCCCATTTCTCCCTTGATAATACCCTTCTCCTATGGTCCCACCTCTTTGAGCTTCTTCTTTGCCTTTATCCCCAAGGTTCCATGTACAATCCTTCCTCTCCCTCACATTTAAATAACCCCATTTTTATCCATCTCTCTCTTAGTAGCACCTGTTTCCTACTGTTCTCTCTCAGGTTATTTCTTTTCCTTTACCTCCCTGGTTCCTTTTCTCGATCCTGGTTTCTGTAGTTATGTCTGAATACATCCTCCATTTTAAGGGTTTGGTGTTAAGACCCAAATTTGCGGGAAAACATATGCCTTTTTTTTTTTTTTCTGAGTCTGTTAGTTCACGTAGTATAACAGTTTCTAGTTCCATTCATTTACCTGCAAATTTCATGATTTCATCTTTCTTTACTGCAGAGTAAAACTCCATTGTATAAATGAACCACATTTTCATTATCCACTTCTCAGTTGAGGGACACTTAGGTTGCTTCTGTTCCTTAGCTCTTGTGAAAAGAGCAGCAACAAACATAGATGTGCACGTGTCTCTGCTTTTTGGGTATATGCCAAGGAGTCATATAACTGGATCAAATGGTAGGTTTATTTTTAGTTTTCTAAGGGTTCTCCACCCTGCCTTCCTTAGGGGTTGAACAAGTTTGCAACCCACCAGCAGTGGATGAGCATTTCTCTTTCCCCACATCCTCTCCAACATTTGGTATTGTTTGTTCCCTTGATCTTAGCCAGTCTGACTGGGGTAAGATGAAATGGTAAAATGGTTTTAATTTGCTTTTCCATAATTAATAATGATGTTGAACACCTATAAAGATGCTTCTTAGCCATCTTTATTTCTTCTTTTGAGAACTCTCTGTTCATCTCCTTAGCCCATCTTTTAATTGGGTTACTTCCTTTCTTGATTCTTTGATTTTTGAGTTCTTTATATATTCTGGATGTAAACCTCTGTCAGATGTGTCACTGGTGCAGATTTTTTTCCCATTCTGTGGATTTTCTCTTGCTTCTTTTAATGTACAGAAGCTTTTTAGTTTAATGAGGTCTCATTTGTTGATTCTTGACCTTGTTTCCTGGGCAATTGATGTATGGCTTAGAAAATCCTTTCCTACACTTATATCTTGTAGGTTATTGCCAATGATTTCGTCTAACAGTTTCAGAGTTTCAGGCTTCACATGAGGTCTTTGATCCATTTGGAGCTGACTTTTGTGCAAGGTGAATGATAGGGGTTTAGTTTCACTGTTCTATAGGTGGAGATCCAGTTTTGCTAGAACCATTTGCTGAACATGCTGTCTTTCCACCAGTGAATGTTCGTGGCCCCAGTGAATATCAGGTAGCTGAAATTGCATGTACTCATATTTAGGTCTTCGATTTTGTTCCATTGATTTACTGGTTTATTTTTGTGCCAGTACCTTGTTGTTTTTATGACTGTAGCTCTGTAATATAGTTTAAAATATGGTATATTAATTCCCCCAGTATTGCTCTTAGTGCTCAGTGTAGCTTTGGCTATTGACATCTTTTGTGCTTCCATATCAATCTTAGGATTTTTTTTCCCATTCTGTGAAGAATGTCATGGGGATTTTGATTGGCATGGCTCTGAATCTATAAATGGCTTTTTGTAGGATGGTCATTTTCACAATATTAACTCTTCTGATCCATGAGTATGGGAGGTCTTTCCATTTTCTGGTGTCTTCTTCAATTTCTTTCTTTAAAGATTTAAAATTTTCATTGAAGAGGTCTTTAATATCTTTGGTCAGGTTTATTTGAGATATTTTAATTTTTTTGAAGCCATTGTTAAAGGGAGTGTTTCCGTATACTTTTTCTCTGCTTGTTATTGATATGTAGAAAGGCTATAGACTTGTAGATTAATCTTGTAACCTGCCACTTTACTGAAAATGTTAATCATTTCTAGGAGTTTTCTGGAGGAATTTTTGGCATCTCTTAGACATAATATCATATAGTCTGCAAAAAGGGATAATTTGATCTCTTCTTTTCCAATTATTACTCCTTTAATTTCCTTCACTTGTCTTATTGCTCTTGCAACAGTTTCAAGCACTAGGTTAAAAAGGAATGGAGGTAGTTGACAGCCTTGTCTGGTTCCTGATTTTAGTGGTAATGCTTCCAGTTTTTCTCCGTTTAGAATGATGTTGGCTGTGGGTTTGTTATATATGGCTTTAATTATGTTGAGGTGTGTTCCCTCCAGTCCAGTTCCCTCTAGGACTTTGAACATAAATTCATGTGGAATTTTGTCAAAGGCCTTCTCTGCATCTATTGAGATGACCACGTGGTTCTTGTCTTTGAGTTTATTTATATGATTTATGACGCATATTGACTTATATATAATGAACCATCCCCGCATCTCTGGAATAAAGGCAACTTGATCATGGTGGATGATGTTTTTGATGTGTATCTGCATGCAGTTTGCAAGTATTTTGTTGAGAATTTTTGCATCTGTATTCATTAAGGATATGAGTTTCCAGTTTTCTTTTACCTGGTTTTGGCATTAGAGTGATGCTGGATTCATAGAAGGAATTTGGAAGTTCTCCCTCCATTTCTATTGTTTTGAATAAATTAAATTGTATTGGATATAGATATCTTTAAATTTCTGGTAGAATTCTGCTGTAAATTCATCTGGTCCTGGCCTTTTTGTAGTCGGGAGGTTTTGTATTACTGTTTCAATTTCCTTATGTGGTACAACCCTGTTTAAGCTGTTGATCTATTCTTGGTTTAAGTTTTGATGATTCCCATGCTTTTATATACCTGCTCATTTCTTTTAGGGTTTCAAATTTAGTAATGTATAGGTTTTTAATGTATTCCCTTTTAAATGTCCTGGATCTTTTGGGTTTCTATTGTGACATTTCCCCTTTAATCCTGATTTTGTTGATTTGGAGTTGCTTTTTCTTTCTTTTGGTTAACTGGGTGAAGGGTCTGTTAATCTTGTTTATCTTTTCAAAGAACCAGCTCTTGGTTTCGTTGATTCTTTGTATTGTTTTCTTTGTTTCTATTTCATTAATTTCTGCTCTGATGTTTGTTATTTCTTCTTGTCTGCTTGGTTTGTGCTTCATTTGTTGTTGCTTTTCATGTGCCTTGTACTGCAATGTTAAGTCTAACATTTGTGTTCTTTCTGATTTTTTTTGATGTATGCCCTTAGAACTCTAAACTTCCTTCTAAAGACAGCTTTCAATGTGTCCCAGGGGTTTTGTTATGTTGTATTTCCCTTTTCATTTAGTTCCAGGAATACTTTTCTTTCTTTCTTAATTTCTCCTTTGACCCATTAATCATTCAGGAGTCTGTTGCTTAATTTCCATGTGTTCATTAGGTTTTTTTCCGATGTTGATTTTAAGCTTTGTTGCTTTGTGGTCTGATAGAATGCATGGTATTATTTCCATCTTTTTGTACTTGTTGAGGCTTGTTTTGTGCCCCAGTATGTGGCCGATTTTGGATAAAGTTCCATGGGGCCCCAAATAGAAAGTATTCTTTGGTGCATGGCTAGACCATTTGGTAAATTTAAAAAAATGAACTATATTTGAGGAGAAAGCTTAAAAATTTACATCATGTTAATTAGTAGAGGTGATAAACATTACCACTGAAATCTACCTGATGACTTTATAGACATACACAGGTGCCAAGGATCTGCATGCAGCCTACTATGACTAGTAATAATCAGATACATACAGATTAGAGATGCATGCACCAGCATCTCAGTGTTATTAGCAAAAACAATGAGTCTTTCTGTAAGAAACAGTATATTTTAAGAAGAAATGGAGACATTTTTTAAAGGTTAAAAACTCATTAATTTTATGTCTTATAGGGTTTATATTCAATATTGTATAACTCTATTAATTTAACAGTGAACCTAAAAGTTTTATAGCCACTTTTGAGAGAGGTGTATCTGTGTTCTGCAAACTGTTATTGAGTATGTTAAAGCTGTGGTGAAATGCTTCTTCTAACAAATAGAAAAAGATATAAAAATTTAGAAATTTACATAAAATGTCTAGCTCCAAATTGTTAGAATATTATAATGTCTGTCAACAAATGCACATTTGTTACAATTTTTATAGTCCTTTTTTTAAAAGACTGAGGCCTCAAATGAATGAAGGATTTTAACAAAACAGTGAATTGTGAATACCAACAGAAGTTACGTGAGTTATTACTAGGTCATTTAATACCAAAGCAGTCAGTCAGGCACAGTAAACATCAGCATCAAGGTTATTCCAAAATGAATTTAGTATATATTCTAACCAGATATACTTTATTAATATATATAATATATCCCACATACATGATTTTAATATACTGTACAAATATTGTTTTTTAAATATGTATTTTATTGAATTTTTGTGCATTTCATACATCTTAATAATAGACCCCGTCCCTTACCTGCACCCCCCCTATAGACCACCTACCAGATTTTACACATTCTGTCATATATGTTAAGGCCTATCAAGCACAGTTCATGTCCCCAGATGTCCCTTGGTGTGAGTCCACCCATTGGAGCCTGTTCAGCCTATCTAGTGTCATTCCCATAAAGAAAAGCAACTCTCCCTCACTTAGCAATGATTACATGTCAAGTGTTCCTTGCCTTAGGTTGGTGCTTTATGCCCATTTCAACAGTTCTATGCTGGGTTTTTTTCTGGTTTAAATTTGTATGGATCCTGTTCATTTTGTCATCATTGCTGTAAGTTCATATGAGCAAATTCCCAGAAGCCTGGAAGACTGTTTCCTTGTGGTCATGAACTACCTCTGGTCTTACAGGCTTTCTGCTCCCACTTCTGCAATGGTGTCTGAGTCATGGGTGTGTAAGGTTTGATATAGGAGCCCTATCCAGGGACACCCACTCTGCAGGCTCTTATTTATATTTTAGCCCGTTGTGGCTCTCTGTGTTACTTGTTTGCTATTGAATGAGGAAGCTTCACTGGTGAGAGTTGAGAGATATATTAATGTTCTCTGTACTTCTTCTTTGAAGGGTGGTGACAGACATACTTTTCTGTAAATATAAGGACCCATATTTAGCATACAGTAAGATAGTACATTTGTCTATGGATGTGATAGACATAGGGTTTTCTCTAGGACCCATGACCTCTTCAGTCATGTGTGTTTGGCTATGATTACAGCAATATCACACGAGTTGTCCCCCATTTATCAGTCTTTAAGTCTAATTAGTTAGCTGTTGATTACCCTCTATATAAAAGTGCCACTACTGCTCAAATATAGCTTTCTGTGCTGGTCATTTTTCTAGTTATTAAGCTTTACAGATGGGGTTGGATCATTCATTGATTTTTCTCCCTTAGCAGCTTGCATAGTATCCTTTGAAACTCTGAGAGCTCATCTTCAAGGAGGAGGCTTCCAGGTCAGTCCCAGCTCCATTGTTCCAAGTCTTGTGTCCGAGTTATATCCTGTCTTCAGCAATAGGGTCTTACCTTCAAGTTCTGGGATATAATCAAGGGCTGTGTCAACAGCTTGTATTATTTTAGGAGTCTCTTGGACTACCTAGATGAACAACTTGAAGGAAGGATGTTTGGTCCTGTATTTCTTCTTATATAGCCTTCAGCTATACACATGCACACATGTACAGATATTGTACGTGAATTTTTCAGGCTTTTGAAGTAAAACATTTCCCTCTGGTTTTCAAGCCATCCAAACATTTATTTATCCTCTCTCTCCCCTTTTAGACAAACCCTCCCCTTCACTCTTCAGTTAAAGTAACCCTATTGTCTCCATTCTCCTGTGTCTTATCCTCCCCCTCCGCCCCGAGCTCCTTCTTCCCCTTTGCCCCCATTCTTCCTCGTATAACCCTCCGTGTTCCCTTCCCAGTTAAATATATTCTACATCTATAATTTTAATATGCTGTACAAAAAGTGTTAATATGGCCTCTGGGTTTATTTTGATGGGAGTTGTGGAGTAGACAACTGAAGTAGACAGAATTAATAGGTTGACTAGAGGTGAAAAATGACAAATTGCATAGCTTGAATAGCTTTGGAAATCTACTATTTTTGGTATTAGAAATATGGAAATTTGAAAATGAAACTGGCCTTTAGTAATTTTCTGTTTGACAGAAATGCTGTTAACTGGTCAAAAAATGAGGAGAAATGCTATTCCGAAAAAAGCAAAACAATATCTGAGCGAAAAGCTCGCTTTTTATGTATTTTAAAATATACTTTAATTAATCTGAGAATTTCACACCACGTATTGTGATCATGGAAGTCCCCTCTCCCTGCTTCCCTCCCACCTGCTCCCACCTGTCTCCCCCAACTTGCTGTTTCATGTGCTCTTGGGTGTGGGTATGTTCTTGGAGTCTGGTCAACCTAACACTCATCACACTAGTAAGGAAAACCAACTCTCCCTTTCCTAGCATCTATCAGCTGCTGAAAGATTGGCAGTTAAGCTGGGCTTCTTACTCCACCTCCCTCCATGCTGGATTTTTGTCTGGCTTGGGTTTGGAAAGGTCTTGGGCATGCTGTCACAAGCACTGTTTGCTCTTATGTGCGACTACCCATGATGTTCAGACAACACAGTTCCCTTGTGTTCTTCTACCAGAAGCTTTGGAAAAAAGACACAATTGAGAAATAGATAAAGGAATTAAGTGAAAAAAACAGAATTTTCATTTGGCAATGATTTACTTATGATGTACTGATAACTTGGATCAACAATCTATTCTATTGAAGATTCTAAAAATTATGTCTTGAAATTAGAGCAGTTATTTGTTTTCCTATGAGTTTTCTATGTGGGAATTACTTTTTGAAGAAGGAGTCGTGCTGTGTGGAGCATGAGCTTAAATAAGTCAAATGCGAGCTTTGGATTCTCTTTCAATGGCCCACTTGCATGCATTTAATCAAGGTGTAACCTATACTGTTTGGGGACTCAGTTAAGATCAGGAACTGGGACTTTTATGTCTTCTGCAAGTGTAACTGTCCTTGGATTCATAAGATTCTTCACAGATTGTGATCTTACCTTTAAGAATGAGCACTGCAGGAGAGAAAGGTGGAAGTAGATGGCATTTGGGGATTTTCAATTAGTACTCACACATTCCTACTTTCATGGAACATATTTTGTCTATCTGAGGTGAACGAGAGCATGAGAGCACATGTACAGACTGCTCCTTTGGTGACGACCAGGCAGCTTCAGGAGGAACATAAAAGAAGGTAGATAATATCCCTATATTCACAAAATACACCTTTTCCAGCTCTACACTGTGGTTGGGTCAACCACAGTTGGGTTTCCCACTCACTGGCCAAATACATTCATTATTCTCTCAAAAGCACAAAGTATCATATTCTTCACTGACATGAGCCTTAGTCTCAAAGTTTAGAATATCACTACTTAGAATAGAAATTGAAGCAGATAAAACACTTCAGGTATATACCCTTGGGTTCATTTCCTTAAGAAACTTTTTTTTCCTTGATCTGAAGGTCTTTTTTTTTTTTTTTTTTGCCAAAGACCAAAGTGTATTCTCTCCTCTGTCTTAAGATAACTGCTATTGTCACAGCTATTTCCTGTTCATTTTGTTTATATCTTAAAAGTCATTTTCAATTTTTAAAAATTATTTAATAACCACACAATCAGAAGAAGCATTTCATTACAACAGCATTGACATATTCAATAACAATTTCCAGAGCTAAGATGCATCTCCTTTAAAATTGGCAGTAAATTTTTAGGTTTACAGCTGAATTAATAGTTATACAATATTGTACTCAGTATAAACCCTGTAAGACATAAAATTAAATGGGGTTTTAAACTTATAAAAGATCTCCATTTCACTATTAAAATACAGTTTCATACAGAAAAATTCATTTTCAATACAATTGACACTAAGATGTACATGCATTTCTAATCTCTATATATCTGATTATTACTAGTCACAGTCGATTACTTTCTGAGCTCCTTGGCATCTGAGCGTGGATATAAAGTCATCAGGTAAATTTAAATGGTAATGTTTTTCACATCCACCAATTATTAAGGAGAAAATTTTTATATTTTGAAGAATTTTTTTTATATACCCACTTCCCAGATAGCACCCTCCCATAGCCTCCCTCCCCCGACTAGACCCCTTATACTCTGATATTCCTGCCACTGTCTGCTGTATTGTCGGCACCCCCAGCCATTCCCCACTACTCGCCTTTCTGGTGAATCTAGTCAGCCTATCTAGAGGTCTTTGTTTTAGGAGGGTCAGCTGTTCCTCATTTATTTTCAATTTTGACCTTTCACTGCAATAGACAAAATTTTGTTTTATTTTTTATAGACTAATTCTTTCCCATAGTTTGAATATAAAATGTCCCCTAGGGAAGTAGGTTTCTTCTTAGCCACATACCATGATCTGTTGTTTTGCTGGACCTTCAAAAACAATAGATCCAATCAACTGTAGAGTAACATCCAAAGCTTTGAACCAAAATAAACATTTACTCTTTTTAAATTGATTATCTCAGATATTTTGTTACAGGAATGCACAGCTGAGAGCTTGTGGATAAGAAACACCTTTATTTTCTACCCCAGCATTTCCTATCTTCTTTGTTTAACAATTTATTGCTTAGTTCAGTCTTTCTCCTCTTCAATTTTGTCAGAGGTTGCATCACAGATCTAGGTAACATTTATTATTATAACATTTATTCATGAGAACCTCTAAGCTGTATCGCTCAGTTCAGTAGTTCTTTACTATTTCCCTGTAATTGCAGGTATTGCAAACATTGTTAGGTCTCCTTGCGGCTCGCTTCCCTTGATATTTGTTTCCACTTTTCTTTATAGCCTTGTGTACAGCATCAACGAAGCTCGACCCCTTTAGGTTTTCACTAATAGTCTTCTCATGGCCCATTCAACTTCTGGTCACCGACTGATTCTAAAACAATGAAGAATTTTTGAAGTTTTATTATGGTAAATTTGGTATCTCATCTCATTTCTGGTATCTAGTTTCAAGGTTATCTTTTGCTAAATAACAAACAAACAGTTACAAGTCTGAATAGCTTTAAAATCTGTTACTCAATAATCTAAAGGTTGGGTAAGTCTGTATGGAGAAAGCTGTTCTCTCTCCCATAGATATTCAGGTGCGGTCACTCATCCAGGGGCTAGAACATTCTAGGTGATTGGTTCATACCATATCATGCTGGTGCTAGCTTAATTCAACAAATAACACCATTATATCCCACCTCTTTTTCATATGCATGGTGGCAATGCTGATAATAGTAGCAGTGATTGTGAGTTGCATTGTGATAGATGCAATATGCTAATCCTTTCATTGACTCTTAAGATCTGAACAGTAGGATATATCATCTTCATTTTACATATAAGATTATTGTAGGTGAATAAGGTAAATCACTTTCCCCTAGCTACGACGACTTGGGATTTGAAAGCAAACAGGTTGACTGCAAAGAATAACCAGTGTGTTAAACTGCTTTGCAATTGTCTGTATAAAATTCTTGAATCACAGTCAAATACAAATTAGACTGCAGTTGTTTTATTACAATTTTATTTCTTGCCAAAAATATAATTAATTTGTTTTCCACTTTGGCATGAAATAAGCTCAGCTGACATGAATTTTAACTTATCTGTATTTCATGATAAAATAAAAGGTACAGCACAAATGAGACAAATTGAAATGCTAAGAGGTTTAGACCTAGAGTGACTGGAAAGGAAGCTGAATTAGGGAGTGGGGAAAGTAAGATTATTTACATTTCCCTTCACCTAAATTCATTACAGACCAAAAAATCCTTCTTACTGGGTTGTGTGTACAACTAGTCTCTCAGATGTGGTGAGGGATGAAGAGACCCAGAGTTTACATCTGGGCTGAGATGATGGGTACCCAACAAAGAAAAGGCTTACATGTTTGAAAAGTGTGAATCAAGTTCCATGGGCTCAGAACCTTGACTTGACTTTGACATTTACTTATTATTGACCCTGAGCTTATCTCTTAATTTCTCTAAGTTTCAGTTTCTTCCCTGGGAAAAGCAAAAGCATTAGTAATATCTACTTTGTGTGGCTGAGATAAGACTAAAATAAGTTTATGCACATAAAACCTTTAATTTGAAGGTTGATAAATGGGAAGCACAAGAATTTATCATAGTTGTTTTTATTTAAAAATATGCAAATAATTCAATCTGTGCCTTCAGAGCAGTCAGAGTGGAAGCAGTGCCTTGAACGTGATGGAAAGAATTATACACAAGACATTCTATAATGAAAAATATAGTCATGATTGGGTGAGAGAAGTAAGATGTGAGAGACACCAAAGAGGAGTCAGCATGGCGTGGGCACTGGGCAGCATGGTGTGGGCATGAGCACTGGGCATTTAACAGGGCTATATGAATGGTTTTCCAGGTCATTCTTATCTTTGCAGCGAGAACAAGAATGTCTTTGTGTACCTAGACTTTGATTAAGGTTATTGTATTTCTTTTGTGTGTTTATTTATACAAGGGATAAAATAATCTAATATCTGGAGCGCTTTAATTGTGCTAGTTATTGCTTGTTTATTGTAGATCAGAATTTAATGACTGTGTTTTATTGTGTGCTGTAAATATTTCTTTTAGCCCGTTTGCATAGTTCTTCAGAAATGATTTATTTATAATATCAGTATACGTGAAAATTGCATAATTGATCATAGATGATAGATGTATTTCATTAAGATATTTTAGATGTCTAAATTGGCTATATGAGAGATATGATTTATTTTCTCTCCATGTGAGATGTAGTTCACTCTACTAGTTGTTGAATTGCACACATGAGCTAACTGGTTTTGTTTTTTCTCATCTTTGTGTTAGGCTAAGATGGCATGTTCAATGGGAAAAGGTCTCTAAAATTAGTGTGTTTACCAAATTGTACAGAAGTCTATGTAATGTCTATTATATTGGTAAATTGTCATGTACTGTTGGAGCTCACTGAGAAGCTGGTTCTAGAGACAGGGTTGTGCACCTCTCCCCATTTCAGATCCAAATTTGTTTCTCTCACAATGTCCTTCAAGTCCCCTTGTCCCAGGAGGGACTGGACCTCCTAACTCTGTGAGAGGGAGTGAAAAGAACAAAAAAGCACAAAAGTAGGAATGTTGAGTCTTTGAGAACAGCTACAAGGTAAAGATTTCTAAAGAAGGTTACTACTGTTTATCCCATGGTATAAAAGTGCCTGCAATGGGAACAGAACCACAGGAAGCTCATCTATAGCGAGAAAGCTAAACTGGGAACTCCAGTGTACTGCCTCAACTTCCTGAGTAGATTTCTGCTGATGTTATAAATCCTGGATTTGATGATGTTTGACACCCACCTGCTAACTGATATTTGTTCTTTTATGTTTGCTTGCTATATACTTAATAAAATCACTCATTCAAAACCAAACGTATGACTAAATTTATTCTCTAGACTGCAAGGAGCAATCCATTATCTAGACTTACATAATTTTTGAAGCAACTAGAGAGATTTTTGATAAATACAAAGATTTGGAATGTAGAAATTTAAATCTAACACTTTGAAGATGGTAACTTGATTATTTTATTCTTCAAGAAAGAGAAACATATTCTACCCTGTTGCTTTGATTCTGTTGATTGTCTTTTGCATTCCTGGTGGAAAAAGATAGAGATTGATTATTTAGAAAATGCCGAGTCCCCTAGAGGAAAGAAACATTTAATTATATTGATTAAAATTACACTTAGTATTTTTTATTGTATAGCTGATACCTTCTGAAAAGTTTCTGGTCATAAATTCATTTTATGGAGATAGAAGACAGTAGATCATTTGTTGTCTTATTATGGATTTTATCTTTGAACGTGTGTATGAATGCACCTTGGGTAAGGTTGGTCTTGAGATCCTCTCAAAGCTCTCTTTTCTTTGTTGAACCAGTCTTAGTGTTATTCTACTTTTGTCTTTAAGACAATAAAAACAAGCCTCATTTAATATTAAATAAAAAGGTGATTCCGTAGTCAGTTACACTAAAGATATCTGTCCCAGAATCAAATAGGCTGGAGCTATATGAAGAAGTCAATTCCATCTGGAGTTCAATTACACTTTCCCATATGGCTAATCACCAGCTGCTTACAAAAGGGAGTGCTGTCAAGGCGGGTAGCCCTGAATTTAGCTGTGCAGCTGCGTTTTGACTTACATGCAAACCCTGTAACAAGAGGAGCATGTCTGAAGGCAAAGATAACTATGACTCTTGTACTCCTTCTACTCTATAGTGATAGAAATGCTATATTAATTTTGTGAAAAAAATCTCAACTTACAAGAAGCAGTTTGTTTAACTTTCTAAATGCCATATTAAAGTTGAATGTTTGTGTCTAGACTTGAGTAATATTTCTACAAGGCCAAAGATTATAACTGACATATACAAACTGGGACATTTTATCAATGTGAATCATTTTACTCTAATACATTTCTCTTGATCAAGTTAATAGGCATGGGGTTTTAAAATTTGTATTGTTTGCTATTCAGGCAATGTTTTCTATATTTTTCAAAGATAACTTGGAGTGGGTAGAATGATTAGATTAGAGTCCTGTGGAATACTTTTGAATGCCTGTAAGTTTATTAACAATGGTATTTACTTATTGATGCCTGCTTACTTGAAGATATTTAGAATTTATAGATTTCCTAGATGATCATTGCTAAAATTATCAAAATACATCTATCTTGGAGTTTCAATATTTCATTTTCAATGCCATCAGCAATCTTAGCCAAAACAGGACTAGAAGGCAAACTATTATTCTATTTTACCCAAGCAGAAAATTGAATTTAGTATCTGGTGTATGTTACATAGCAACTATTTGGTTAGGGATATTGGACCTTGTTTCCTGTTCACTGAAGCATTATGGGAATTAATGCCTTCAGACATTTGCCTCTACATTTTCAATATTGAAATATAATCCTATATCTTGTGGAGGATCATTCCTATATTGAAACACTGGCCCATTTCTTTTGGGGAGAATTTTTTACACACAGTGACCATAGGTGTAGGACACATTTATCTATATTGTGAACAATAATAAATACCAATATTTGTGGTTTATAATGACAGTCCCTCCTTTCTAACAGTCAGCAATTACCTGAAGGAAATTGAAACTGATAAATTTTGAAATAAACTTTACTTATAGAAAGGTAAAAAGTGTCCAGATCTTTAAGTCTATAATTGGATTACTGAAACATTGATTAAAAAATAGATTATCATTTATTCTCTGAGGATTCATACATGCAAACAATGTATCTTGAACATACACAGCCCAACCCCCTTCTCAAATATCCCCCAGGAGGCCCAGACTCCCACTTGTACTCTTCCCAGAGCCTCTAACACATTCCCTTCCCCTTCCAGTTGTCTTTCTGTTTTAATAACTCCTGAGTTCAGTTAACTCTGTCTGTCGAAATGCTGACTCATCTTGTTGACCTGAACTTGTGTAAGTAACCGCAGCTGCAGTGAGGCCACGCCCTGTGCAGAAGACAGCTTTTCATAGCACTCCTCTGTATCTTCCGGCTCTGTATTCATTCTGCTCCTCTTCCACTACGGTCCCTGATGCTGGGAATTGGGTCGATGGAGACGTCTAATTTACGGTTGAGCACTCAATAGCCACTTATTCTCAGTACGTTGACCGGTTATGAGCTGCTGCCTTAACTTCTGACTACTGCAGAGGGAAACGTCTCTGGACAAGGTTGAGGGTAGCACTTGTCTCTGGATATAAACACAAATACTCAAGGCAGTTTGACAGCATGTTGTTCATGAAAACAACAGTAGTAGGTTCCTCCCTAGGGCCTGTGACCTCCAAAGCCATGGGCTTCTGAACAAGTTTACAGTACTAGGACTGAATTCCTTCCTGTGAAGCAGGCCTTAAATCTGATACAAAAGCAGTTGTAACATTTGCGCCATTATTGCATTAGCAGGCAGGCTCGTCTTGCTTCGCAGGTCTGAATTGGAGCATGCAGGGTTGGCTGCAGGGATACCCTTGATGTCTTTTCTCCCATAGCAGCTTGCACAGCATTTTACAGGCCTATGAAAGCTAGTTATTGAGGAGGAAGTTATCAGAATAGCTCCAGCTTGATTTCTTAATGTTCTGCAACCAATGCCATTATTGCATTAGCAGGCAGGCACGTGTTGCTTCGCAGGTCTGAATTGGAGCATGCAGGGTTTGCTGCAGGGATACCCTTGATGTCTTTTCTCCCATAGCAGCTTGCACAGCATTTTACAGGCCTATGAAAGCTAGTTATTGAGGAGGAAGTTATCAGAATAGCTCCAGCTTGATTTCTTAATGTTCTGCAACCAAAGGAAATATTTTAAGTGCCAATGGCTCACTATTGATTTGTGAAACGTACAGAAGAGGCCAGGCAGGAAGCTTCAGCAAAAATCACCATAACAGAGCAATATGTTTAAAATGAGAACAATTTGCAGATACATTCTGACACAGTTTAGGTAAATATACACCTTATAAATATGCTGTCAATATGCTTCTAAATTGCACATATGCCTACTGCTATGTGATTAAGGCATTTGACCAGAGGATTGCTGTCTCCAGTTTATAATTCTTCAATTACAGTTTTGTACAGGTTGCAATTATGAAGTGAAAATGTTTCTCAAGAACCAATTATAATGCTTCTATATAACACAAATGCCTGAATTAAACATACTTTAAATAGTCTCTGTTGTGCAATAGCAGTTTTATTTTGGTAGAGCGACCTTTATTTTTTTTTAATGATTTTCAAATGATTTTGAAAATGTACTTTTAAGTAACATCTTTTAGGTAACTCTGATAAGAACCTCTCTCGGCATGGATGTCTACCCATGTTCTAACAGTGGTACAGTTCATACAATAGGAAATTATAACAAACCTGTGTAAGATTCATACAAGTCTCGAGACTTTATAGCTTGCATTATAAGCTTCTAAATTTTATTCTGATTCATTTTACTCTATTACATTTCTCTTTAACAAGATAATGCTTTTGGGATTTAAAGATCTTGTTTCTCTTAAAATTCATAAGCTAGCTAGTCTTTTATTGGTGTTTATGATGTACTATACACATGTTGTAACACATTGACTTGGTAGCACAATTTTACCTGGTGGACACAGTTGTTACCCTTATTTCATCAATCACGAGGCTGAGGTTGGGAGTTTCTGTGAACTAGCCAATGTCATTTGGTTGGTAAGAAATGGAGCTGAGATTTGATCTGATGCAGCTTGTTTCCCTGCCCTGTATTAGGTTGAAATACTGAAGATGATTATGGATAGACAGAAAATGACTCAGTCAGAAGCAAATTTAGTTTGTGAGCATTTAATAAATTTCATAGAGATGTAATAATTTACTACTGGGCAAGGTATGCTTTAGCCTTTCAGATAGAAAGAGAACAGGTCTGAGGCTTAAATCCTTCAGAAGCATGGTTTCGTTGTTCGTAGCTGAAAGGCCCACAAGCTGCTATAACTCACCTGGATGTGTGATCATATTGTCACATCTCCTTTTGTGATTCAATAGGACTTCCTGGTAAGACACAGTCAGATTTAAGTAGCTGCAGGTTCAGAAGTCACGGAGTTCCATTAGGAGACTGTTAGTTCTGCTGCCTTTCCTTGTCTCCTTCCGCATCTCCATGTGACAATCATACAGAGGTTTGTGGTTCAGGTTAGCATGCTGGGGAAAGAGGATCAGAACAATTCTCATTGATTCCTCAATACCTTAACCCTTGATGCAGGAGGATAGATAAATCTACCCTAAAGTAAGCTCCATATGTTGGCCATGGAGACAGGAGTTCTAATGTCTGAATCTAGAATATACTTCAGATTTAAAGTAATGGTAAAACTTTGAAAAGGTACAAGCCCTGGATATTTTTAACCTAGGGGTAAGGAAAATGATCTTTCATAACTGAGGAAACTTTAAAAAATGGTAGTGGAAATCAAGGATTTGGTTTTTGCCATATTGCATATGTCATGACTGATTTACTTGTGGGAGACGGCACAGTATTTTCAGTAATGTTAATAGGAAAAACACAGAGACACTGGAAAGGAAGAGAGGGGAACCCAGCAGGCTTGATGATACTGAATTGCCTGCAGGAAGACGAAAATATATTGTTTTTCAAAACTTCTACTTCTTTTGATCAATACCTTGGATACAAGTGAACCAATAAAAATGAATACACACTTTAAAAAATGATGGGGATGCGAAATAAAGTTTTGTGTACTTTTGCACTGCATTATCACAGTGATTATTTTTATTATATTTTTATATTCATTTGTTTTCTGGTGCAGATTTCATTGTCTGAAGTAGTTGCATTTTTCATTTATAATTACTTCCTCGTATTTAAAATATAATGCTTTAAAAACTCGTATTTTAGGGAACTTGAAATTTTCAAATTTGGATCTTTAATACAACTAATGAGCAGACAGAAATCATTCTGAATCCTTTCATAAACATAGAGACATCTCTGCTTCCCTGGGCCTGCAGGACTTGCAGGCCTCTCTCTCCAGGGTAAGTCCATCGGGCCCACCCTGCCTTGACTCCCCCAGCCTCAGTCACCCTCCCATCTCACCTGCCGCTGGTCCTTGTCTTGTGGCCCCAGACACCTGGGGGACCACCACTACTTCCTGATCCTTTGCATCCAGACCAACTCAGTGCCTTCTTGGGTCCCCAGGAGCACTCTGGGCCTGGCCTCACCCTCACCTCCCTCTACTTCCCTGGGCCTGCACCACCTACAAGCCTCTATCCAGGACACTGGGGCTGACCTTTTGTCTTCCTGATCTTTTGCATCCTGAACAACCCAGCTCCTCAGTGCAGTCCCCAGGAGCCTGTGGGGCTGCTTCCCACCCCCATCTGCCTTTGAACCTCTGGGTGGCATGGCCACCAGCTGCCCTAGACCAGCATCTTTCCTGGGCCTGGCTCCCAGGCCAGTCCAACCTGCAAATTTCTGAGGCCAAAATCTGTCCTGGAGGGATCCAGACCTTAGGAGAAGGCCTGAAAGCATCCGATCCTCATCTGACTTGGGCCTCTGTGCGAGCCCTTGAAGACAAAAGCAATCTGGCCACTCCAATATAAAATCAAAAGAGAGAACTGGAAGCTGAGACAAACCAGCATTTCATGCCCAAAAAAGCAAACCACGAAGAAATATAAAGTTCACAAAAAAAGCAGACCTAAACTTGAAGGCTTGAGTCTCACAAAAGAATCAGAAACTACAAAAGAAATCCACGTGTCAAAATCACAGAGAAAAAACTAACATGAAAAACCAAAATACCATATCCCCACCAAACACCAAAAGTCCTCTAGAGGCGTACAGTGAAAACGCCCAGAGATAATGCAGGACATGGAACTCAAAAGAACAATTATAAACATGATAAAAGAATTCAGTGAATTTAAAGAACACACAAACAAAGCAACCAATGAACTGAAGGAAGATAGGGATAAACTTCTAAATGAATTCAGGAAAGAGAAATATTGAATACACAGGCTGAAATGAAGAAGGAAGTGAAACACTTAGTAAGCCAATTAGAAACGACAGGAGAAAGTCTCAGCAATTGGATGAAGGAAATGGAAGACAGAGTATCAAGGTTGGAAGATAAAGTGGATGAACTAGGCTACTCAAGCAAAGATTATGAAAAATTTAAGAAATCATAAGAACGGAATATGCAGTAATTGTGTGACACCATAAAAAGTACAAACTTACAAATCATAGGTATACAAGAAGGAGAAGAATCTCAGGATAATGGTATAGACCAGGTATTCAATAGGATTGTAGAAGAAAATTAGCCAAAATTAAAGAAAGACATGATTACAAATACAAGAAGCATATAGACCAATAGACACCGGACCAGAAAAGAAACTCTCCAAGGCACATCAGAGTAAAAACACTAAAAGTACAAAACAAAGAGACAATACTTAAAGCTGCAAAAGAGAAATAACAAGCCACATATAAAGGAAAACCCATTAGGATTACATCTGACTTTTCAATGCAAACTATGAAAGCCAGAAGAGCCTGGACCAAAGTATTCCCAGTTTTAGATGACCACAGATGCCAACTCAGATTACTACACTAAGCCAAAATGTCTATTATAGTCAAAGGGAAAAGAAAAATCTTCTGTGACATAAATAGCCTGAAGGAATTCATGTCCACAAAACCAGCCTTTCAGAGAGTTCTGGAAGCAATACAAAGAGCTGAAGAAGGGAATGACTATAC
>NW_008334003.1:1244808-1245759 GCF_000622305.1 Nannospalax galili
TGTAAACAGAAATAAAAATGACAGGATTCAATACTCATCTTTCATTAATAACTTTAAATATTAACAGGCTGACCTCCCCAGTCAAAAGACACATAGTAGGTGAATGGATTAAGAAACAAAACCCATCTTTTTGTTATCTGCAAGAAAGTCATCTCACTTTCAAGGACAGATACTGTCTCAAAGTGAAAGAATGGAAAAAAATAAACCAAGCAAATTCCACTAAGATAAAAGCAGGTGTAGCAATTCTAATATCTGACAAAATAGACATTAACCTAAAACTAATCAGAAGAGACAAAGAGGGGCACTTCATTTTGATCAAAGGAACAACTAATCAAGAGATATTACAATCATGAACATATATTTGCCAAACTCTGGTGCACCCAACTTCATAAAAACAATACTACAGGACTTTAAGAAACAGATTAATCCCAACTCATTAATAATAGTAGGGGACTTCAACACCCCACTGTCTCCATTAGATAGGTCAACAGGGCAGAGAGTTAACAGAGAGACATCTGAATTAAACAATACCACATATCATATGGACTTGACAGACATCTACCAAGTATTCCACCCAAGCACCAAAGGACATACTTTCTACTCAGCACCCCATGGAACCATTACCAAAATCGACCATATACCGGGGCACAAAACAAACCTCAACAAATACAAAAAGATTGAAATAATTCCATGCATTTTATCAGACCACAATGCAATAAAGCTTGCAATTAACACGGGAAGAAGTCTTAATCACCTCATGAACACATAGAGATTAAATGACACACTCCTGAATGATGAACGGGTCAAAAGAGAAATTAAGAAAGAAATAAAAGAATTCCTGGAATTAAAGGAAAAGGACAATACAACACAACAAAACCTCTGGGACATGCTGAAAGCGGTTCTTAGAGGGAAGTTTATAGCTCTAAGTGCCTACATCAAAAAATCAGAAAG
>NW_008334003.1:1246080-1246319 GCF_000622305.1 Nannospalax galili
AACCAGATGGATATACAGCAGAATTCTATCAGACATTTAAAGAAGCTCACATTCAATACTACTTAATTTATTAAAAATCATAGAAAAGGAGGGAGAACTTCCAAATTCCTTCTATGAAGCCAGCATCACTCTAACACTAAAACCAGGTTAAGGTACAACCGAAAAAGAAAACTATAGACCCATATCCTTAATGAACATAGATGCAAAAATTCTCAACAAGATACTTGCAAACTGCATAT
>NW_008334003.1:1246938-1247596 GCF_000622305.1 Nannospalax galili
TTCTGTACACCAATAGCAAGCAATCAGAAAGAGTACATGGAAACACTCCCCTTCACAGTAGCTGTAAAAAGGTAAAATATCTCAGAATAAACCTGAACAAAGACATGAAAGAGCTCTACAATGAAATTTTTAAATCTTTAAAGAAAGAGATTGAGGAAGACATCAGAATATGGAAGGACCTCCCACGCTTATGGGTTAGAAAAATTAATATTGTGAAAATGACCATCCTATCAAAAGCCATTTATAGATTCAATGGAATGCCAATGAAAATCCCCATGACATTTTCACAAAATTGTAAAAAACTATCCTAAGATTCATATGGAAGCAAAAAAGGCCTCAGATAGCCAAAACAACCTTGATCACTAAGAGCAATGCCAGGGGTATTACAATACCTGATTGTAAGCTGTATTACAGAGCTATAGTTATAAAAACACCGTGGTACTGGCACAAAAACTGACCCATAGATCAATGAAACAAAATTGAAGACCCAAATATGAGTAAATGCAATTTCAGCCACCTGATATTTGACAAAGGGGCCAGGAATATTCACTGGAGGAAAGACAGCATGTTCATCAAATGGTCCTGGCAAAACTGGATCTCCACTTGTAGAAGAATGAAACTAAACCCCTATCTTTCACCTTGCATAAAAGTCAACTTC
>NW_008334003.1:1247615-1248012 GCF_000622305.1 Nannospalax galili
TGAAACTGGAAACCCTGAAACTATTAGAAGAAAATATTGGCAGTAACTTACAAGACATAGGTGTAGGAAAGGATTTTTTAAACCGGACATCAATTTCTCAGGAAACAATGGCAAGAATTAACAAATGGAACCTCATTAAACTAAAAAGCTTCTGTACATCAAAGGAGGCAACCAAGGAAGCAAACAGAAAACCCACAGAATGGGAGAAAATCTTCACCAGCGACACATCTGACAGACATTTAATACCCAGAATATATAACGAACTCAAAAAAACAGAGACCCAAGACAAGAAACAACTTAATTAAAAGATGGGCTAAGGAGCTGAACAGAGAGTTCTCAAAAGAAGAAGTAAAGATGGCTATGAAATATCTTAAAAGATGTTCAACATCACTAATAA
>NW_008334003.1:1248234-1249912 GCF_000622305.1 Nannospalax galili
TATATCATTCTTTGGCATATACCCAAAGGACTCATCTTACCATAGAGATACCTATACATCCATGTGTGTTGCTGCTCTCTTCACAATAGCTAAGAGATGGAAGCAATCTAAGTGTCCCTCAATGACAAGTGGATAATAACAACGTGTGTCATTTATATGATGGAGTTTTACTCAGCACTAAAGAAAAATGAAATCATAAAATTTACAGGCAAATGGATGGAACTAGAAAGTGTTATACTAAGTGAAGTAACACAGAAGGTCGATTAGTTCCCAGGGACTATGAGCATCTCGCAAAATGTCCTGTAATGGTGTGGGTCATCTGACCTCTTGATCAAGGGGGCCAAGGCGACCCTACCAGATGGACTTGAACCAGTGTCCAGTCTATAAAGAGGAGGGGCAACACAGAGGAATCATTTCCTCCATGCTTCCCAGCTAAGCCAACCATGGTCGAGCAGGACCTATGACTTACCTTCACATAGGTGGAACTGGTAAAAGAAAGGAGCCAGGAGCTCCTTCCAAGCCCATGTGACCCCCGAGGAACAGATCCTCAAATGACCTTAAGAGTAAAAATAAATCGGTTTATCTGGACCAACTGTATGGCCTTAAACACCCAAAAGGAAAGTATAACCAAAGATTAAAGGGGCCAATATAATTTAAGAGTCCATATGCATAGCTAAAGGCTACATAACAAGCAACTATGCCAGACAGGTGATTCCTTCTTTTGAGTTGTTGGCCAGAGTGGCCAAAGGGACTCCCTGATAACAACCCAGCATAGAACTGGGAAAATGATCGGCAGACCCCAATTTTATCTAAGGGAATATTGACAACTGATTACCACTAGTTGAGGAACAGCTGACCCTCCTAAAAAAAAGCCTCAGATAGGCTGACCTGATTCACCAGAAGGGCAAGTAGTGGGGAATGGCTGGGGGTGCCCACAACACTGCAGATAGTATCAGGGATATCAGAGTATAAGGGCTCTAGGAGGAGGAGGGAGGCTATGGGAGGGTGCTATCTGCGAAGTGGGTGTTAAAAAAAGTAATAATTCTTCAAAGCATAAAAATTTTCTCCTTAATAATTAGTAGAGGTGAAAAACATTACAACTGAAATCTACCTGATGACTTCATATTCATGTCCAGATGCCAAGGAGCTCAGAAATTAACCTACTGTGACTAGTAATAATCAGATATATAGAGATTAGAAATGCATGTGCATCTTAGTGTCATTTGTATTAAAAATGAATTTTTCTGTATGAAACTGACCTCTAGATAGGCTGACTAGATTCACCAGAAGGGCAAGTTGTAGGGAATTGCTGGGGGTGCCAACAACACAGCAGACAGTAGCAGGGATATCAGAGTATAAGGGCTCTAGTGGGGGGAGAGAGGCTATGGGAGGGTGCTATTTGGGAAGTGGGTGTATAGTTGAATGAGATGGCTTGGGATGTTCTGTGTGATACACACACACAAATTAACAATTTTTTAAAAAATGCATTATATTTGAGGAGGAAGCATGGAAATTTACATCATGCTAGTTGGTAGAGGTAATAAACAATACCACTGAAATCTGCCTGATGACATTATAGACATACACAGGTGCCAAGGATCCAAGTGCAAATGATTATGACTAGTAATAATCAGATACATACAGATTAGAGATGCATGCGCCAACATCTCAGTGTTAG
>NW_008334003.1:1250570-1276611 GCF_000622305.1 Nannospalax galili
CAAGAGATGCATCCTAGCTCAGAAAGTTGTTATTGAACATGTCAATGCTGATGTAATGAAATGCTTCTTCTAAGTATGTGGTTATTAAATAAATAATTTAAAAAAAACCATAGAGATAATTTCACGTCAATAACATCCACATACTTTTTGAAGTATATTTAATGTCAGAAAGACTGATCCATTATGAAAAGATCAGATCACAGGAGGCTGTGTACTTTATGAAGTTTTTGAGCCACCATTTTCAAATCCTACATGTAAAGCATATACAAGTGAACCAGAGGACATGTAACAATTATCTAGTAACAATTCTATAGGACTGGTATGATGTAGATTATAAATTAACAGGGAAATGTGTTTGGGAAAATTTTCAAAAATGATTCTGGTTTTGTTTCTGTCTACTAACAAAATATCAAACACAAAGCTATAGAATATTGAATAGTTCATTCTAGATGGTACAATTATAGATATTTATGGTATTATTCTATAGACTTATCCACAATAATAGGTCACTCAAAAGAATGAAATATGTGAAAGCACAATGACACACAATGTATAAGCTGTACTTTCTGTTCTAGAGGAATTTATAATGTGTAAAGTAATGAGTGTATATGTGGAGTGGAAAGTAGGAGAAGAATAAAGACCAGCAATAATCTGCACTGGGCATTGTACACTATGAAATATTGACCATGTTCTCATTCTTGCACCCCCAGCATGTAGTGGAAGTGGAGGAAGCAAAACAGCTTGCATTGTAGTCATAGAATATGTATTAGTAATATGCATAAAAAGCACAACTAAGTAGTATGCCCTGGTCTGATACAAGAGCAGAGATTAAAATGAAATCTGGTATAAAGCAAGCATTATGTAACTTTCCAGTTGCTGCTGATACCACAGGTTTGAGAATTGTATAAAGGATTGCAGTCACAGACTACAAGACCTGAGGACATGGGGAAAATGAAAAGATTACTTAAATAAAGGTGGATAAGTAATAAAGTAATAAAGTATTTTTGATTCATTTGAAATTATTGCATATATGCTTTCCACCTGAACTCAAGCTATTTTTAAAAATTATGTAATAACTCAAAGTAGAGGAGGTATGCTCTGTTGACTAATGTTCCTTGAATATGATTTTTATTAAAACATGCCTATTGATTTTAAAAAAAACAAAGATTTAAGGACTGGAGAGATGGCTCAGCAGTTAAGAACACTGGTTGTTCTTTCAAAAGACCCGGGTTCAAATCCCAGCACCCACATGGCAGCTAACAATTGTCTGTTAATCCAGTCCCAGGGGATTTGACAGCCACTTCTGACCTCCGTGGGCATTGTATGACATGGTAACACTTACCTACATGCAGGAAATACAAGAATATACATAAAATAAAAATAATAAAATATTTTAAAAATGAAGATTTAAAAAGGTATTTTATTTATTATTTTTATGTGTATGATGTATTGCATGAATGTATGTAAGTGATCCCATGTCATGTTAGTCAGAAGAGGGTGTCAAATTTCCCTGGAACTGGAGTTATGGGCAGTTGTTAGTGCCATGGGGGTACTGGGAATCAAACATGGGTCCTCTGCAATTGCAGCCAGTGCTTTTAACTGCTAAGCCATCTCTTCAGACTCTAAAATAAAAATTTTGGTGACATTCTGGTGTTGAACTGGGGCAATCCTCTTGCCTCAGCCTCTCAAGTGCTGGAATTGCAAGTTTGAGCAATCACAGGTCCCAATTGCTTCTTACTGAGAACCATTGGGTTCCGTGGAATTGTGAATTGTGAATTGATGGTAGATGTTGGCATGAAACATTATAATTTTGTAGTCTCAAAGTTCTCAATTATAAGACTATGTTTGAGGAACAGAAATCCTATGGGATTAAATAAAATCCTCAGGATGTCTTAAAGATGACAAGCCCAGGCTAGGAGAAAATACTTGTAAAACACATCTAATAAAGTTATCCAAAGTACAAAGAAGACTTGTCAAAATTAGTGGTATTACTATGACAACTAGTAACAATAACAAAACATCAACAATGAGGAGGAGGAGGAGGAAGAGGAGGAGGAGAGGAAGGGGAGGAGGAAGAGGAAGAGGAAGAAGAGGAGGAGGAAGAGGAGGAGGAAGCAGAAGAGGAGGAAGAGGAGAGGAAGAGGAGGAAATGAGCTACACTGTGATCAAAGTGCTCACCAAAGAAGATATACAGATGACATATAAGCATAAGAAAAGACACTTCATATCATTCATCTTTTAAAAAACTGCAAATCAAAACGACACTGAGATAACTACGGTCAGATAGCTGTTTTAGAATGGCCAAAATCCAAAACTCTGAAAACAGTAAATGCTGGCCAGTATTTAAAGCAACAGGAATATTTATTCATTGATAGTAAGAATGACAAATGGCAAGCCACTTAAAAGACAGATTGGGTGTTTCCTAAAACCCATATATATATATGATATGATCCTGCAGCCACACTCTTTAGAATTTATCCAAAGAATCTGATAACTTATGTCCAAATAAAACCTGGCATGTGGATGTTTATAGCAGCCTTATTCATAATTGCTGGACTTGGAAGTAATCAAGATCTGTCTTTCAGTAGATAAATGAATAAGTAAGTTGTAGTAGAGCCAGATAAGGAATTATTCAGTGCTAAAAAGATATAAGCTATCAAGCTATGAGAACACTCTGAAGAGCATTAAATACATATTATTAGATGAAAAAAGCCAATCTGAAAAGGCCCTACAAAAGGGAAAATTTCGGTGGTTGCCCCAAGTAAGGGAGAAGAAAGGATAAAAAAATAAAGCACAGAAAATTTCCAGGACAGGAAAACTATTCTGTGTGGTACTATAATGGTAAATACATTGATTATAATTCATCTAAACCTATGGAATATACAACATGAAGAGTTAACACTGTAAAAAACTTCATGGTTTCAGAGACTGCCTGCTCTGACCTCTGTTAGTGTAGGGGCTGAGATCTCAGCAGACCACCAGAGAGTGTCTGTTCTGGCCTCCCTCTGTTATAAGGGTTGAGAGCTCAGGGGAGTGCCTGAGAGTGCCTGGTTCCTGCTTCCAAGTGGTGGTGACATCCCTGAAATAGCACCCTTAAAAATTCCCCTAACTGGGATTACTTGAGGCCCCTCCTAGGGCCCATGGGCAGGCCTCTGCCCTTTGGTAGGGTATGGCTGAGACATTAGCAGATGGCCAGAGAGGACCTGCTCGGTCCTCCATCAGTGTAGGAGCTGAGATCTCAGCAGACCACCAGAGAATGCCTGTTCTGGTCTCCCTCTGGCATAGGGGCTTGAGAACTCAGTAGATCACCTGAGACTCCCAAAATCGCTCCCCCCTTAGGGAACTTCCCAAATTTTGCTCCAAGTTCCTGCTAGTATGGGTCCAAACTATAGAAGGAATCCCGAGAGTACCTGACTGGAACCTGACTTGGGCTTCTGTGGGAGGTCTTGAATAGCTGATCTAAAGCCATCAATTCTGTCCAAAATAAAACCTGAGAGAACCTGAAACCTGGACCAATCAGCTTTACATAACCAACAAGAAAATAATGAAGGCACACCAATAATACAAACAGAAGCCAATTTCAACTTAATTTTCACACCAGAATCACAAACAACAAAAGAAATTTGTATGCTAAAATCACAACAAAAGAATAATAAAATGGAAAACCAAAACACTATGTCCCCACCAAACTCCACCAGTTCTGTTGAAGAGTTCTACAAGGAGAACCCCTTAGAGATAACCCAGGACACAGAATTTAAAAGAAGAATCATAAACATGATCAAGGAATTCAATGAATTTAAAGAACACTCAAACAAATCAAAGAACTAAAAGAAGATAGGGATAAACTTCTGAATGAATTCACAAAAGAGCTAGAAACATTGAAGAAAACACAGGCAGAAATGAAGAAGTGAAAACCTCAATAAGCCAACTTGAAACAACTGGGGAAAGCCTCACCACTAGAATGAATGAAATGGAAAACAGAATTATCAACACTGGAGAATAAAGTTGAAGAACTGGACCACTCAAGCAAAGACTATGAAGAATTTTAAAAAACTCACTCGTATTTGGCTCCAGAATAAACCATCTCTTTATTATTTATATATAAAAATCACAGGAATAGAATATGTAAGAGTTGTGGGACACCATGAAAAGACCAAATCTACAGATCATAGGAATAGAGGAAGGAGAAGAATTTCAAGGTAATGGTGTTGATCAGATCTTAAACAGGATTGTAGAAGAGAATTTCCCAAAATTAGGGAAAGACATTGACATCCACATACAAATACAAGAAGCACATAGAACAAATAGACAGGACCAGAAAAGAAACTCCCCATGACATATCATAGTAAAAACACTAAATGTACAGAACAAAGAGAGAATACTGAAAGCAGCAAAAGAAAAACAGCAAGTCACATACAAAGGAAAGCCCATCAAATTAAAGCTGACTTATCAATGCAAACTATGAAAGCCAGAAGAGCCTGGGCCAAGGTATTCCCAGTTCTACATGACTATCGATGCCAGCCCAGAACACTTTACCCAGCAAAAATGTCTATTATAGTTAAGAGGGAAAGAAAAATCTTCCATGACACGAATAGCATGAAAGAATACATGTCCACGAAACCAGTCTTTCAAAGAATATTTGAAGCAGTACAAAGAACGGAGAAAGGAATAACTATACCCCAGGGTCAACGAAAGAAAATAAATAAAGATGTAATTGAGAAAACACAAAATTAGACAAAGGACACAAATAACAATTAAAATGATGACAACTAATACATATCTTTCAATAATAACTCTAAATATCAATGGACTGAACTCCCCAGTCAAAAGGCACAGGCTAAGTGAATGGATTAAGAAACAAAATCCATCTTTTTTTATTTATTATTTTTTATGTGTATGAGTGTATTGCTTGCATGTATCTGAGTGCACCTGTGTCATACAGTGCTGTGGAGGTCAGAAGAGGGATTTGGATTCCTTTGGACCTGGAGTTAAGGATGGTTTGCAGCTACCATGTGGGTGCTGGGAATCAAACCTGGTCCTCTGCAAGAGCAGTCAGTGCTCTTAACTGCTGAGACATCTCTCCAGCCCCCATCTTTTTGCTGTCTTCAAGAAACCCATCCCGTCTTCCAGGATAGGCACTACCTTAAGGTAAAATGATGGAAAAGAATATTCCAAGCAAATGGCACTAAGAAACAAGCAGGGGGTGCCATTCTAATATCCGATTAAACACACTTTAAAGTAAAACTAATCAGAGGAGAAAAGGAGGATCACTTCATTCTGATCAAAGGAACAATTAACCAGGAATATATGACAATCCTGAACATATATGCACCAAGCACTGGTGCACCCAAATTCATAAAAACAACACTACATAACATTAAGACACAGATTAACCCCAACTCAGTAATAGTAGGTGATTTCAATACCCCACTGAGTCTTCTAGACAGATCAACTGGGCAGAAAATAAACAGAAGCCTGAATTAAATGATACCATACATCAAATGGACCTAGCAGATATCTTCTGAATATTCCTCCCAAGCACCAAAGAATACACTTTCTACTCAACACCCCATGGAACTTTTTAAAAAATTCAGTACATGCTGGGGCACAAAAAACCTCAACAAATACAAACATATTGAAATAATTCCATGCATTCTATTAGACCACAATGCAATACCACTCAGAATCAACACTGGAAGAAGCCCTAGTCACTACACGAACTCATGGCAATTAAACAACACACTCCTAAACAATGAGTGGCTCAAAGGAGATATTAAGAAATAAAGCAAATAATTCCTGGAATTCAACAAAAAGGACAGTACAACACAGCACATCCTCTGGGACACTTTAAAAGCAGTCCTAAGAGGGAAGTTTATAGCTCTAAGGGCCTGCCTTAAAAAATTAGAAAGAGCCCAAATAAATGACCTAATACTGAAACTCAAGAAAGGCAAGAACAAATGAAGCCCAAACCCAACAAAAGAGAAGAAATAACAAAAATCAAAGCAGAAATTAATGAAATAAAAAGAAAGAAAAGAATACAAATAATCAGTGAATCTAAAAGCTGGTTCTTCGAAAAGCTAAACAAATTAGACTCCTAGCCCAGTCAACCAAAATTAAGAAAGAGCAAATCCAAATCAACAAAATCAGAGATGAGAGGGGAAACATCACAACAGATACCCAAAAGATCCAGAACATTATAAGGAAATATTTTAAAAACTATACTAAATTTGAAAATCTAAAAGAAATGGATGAATATCTAAAATCGTGGGAACTACCAAAGTTAAACCAAGAAGAGATCAACATGTTAAATAGACCCATAATATATAAGGAAGTCAAAACAGTAATACAAAGCCTCCTGACTAAAAATGTCCAGGCCCAGATGTATTTACAGGAGAATTCTACTAGACATGTAAAGAAGACCTCCAACCAATACTACTTAAATTATTAAAAAATGCTAGAAACAGAGGGAAAACTCCCAAATTCCTTCAATGAAGCCAGCATCACTCTAACATCCAAACAAGGTAAAGAAACAACCAAGAAAGAAAACTATAGACCCATATCCTTAATAAACATACATGCAAAAATCCTCAACAATATACTTGCAAATCACATACAGATGTACATTAAAAAGATCAATCACCATGATCAAGTAGGCTTTATTGCAGTGATGCATGGATGCTTCAATATACACAAGTCAATAAACATTATCAATTATATAAATGGACTCAAAGGCAAGAACCACATGATCATCTCAATAGATGCAGAGAAGGCCTTTGACAAAATTCAGCATGTATTTATGTTAAAAGTCCTAGAGAGAATTGGACTGAAGGGAACATACCTCAACATAATTAAACCCACAGCCATCATTCTAAGAGGACAAAAACTGGAAGCATTCACATTAAAATCAGGAACCAGACAAGGATGTCCACTATCTTTATTCCTGTTCAACACAGTGCTTGAAACTTTTGCTAGAGCAATAAGACAAGAGAAGGAAATTAAAGGAGTACTAATTTGAAAAGAGGTCAAACCATCACTTTTTGCAGATGATATGATACTATACCTAAGAGATCCCAAAAGTTCCACCAGAAAACTTCTAGAACAGATCAACAATTACAGTATAGTGGCAGGTTATGAAATCAATCTAAAAAAATCAGTAACCTTTCTTTATACCATTAACAAACAATTGGAAAAAGAGTACAGGGAAACGCTCCCATTCACAATAGCTGAAAAAAAAAAATATCTTGGAATAAACCTGACAAAATCACACCGAAGTTCTCTACAATGAAAATATTAAATCGTTAAAGAAAGAGATCAAGAAAGACACCAGGAGATGGAAGGATCTCCCATGCTTATGGATCAGAAGAATTAATACTGTAGAAATGACCATCCTACCAAAATATTCAATGCAATCCCAATAAAAATACCATGACATCCTTCACAGAATTAGAAAAAAAAAACTATTCTTAAATTCGTATGGAAGCACAGAAGACCCTGGATAGCCAAAGTAACCCTGAGCACAAAGAGCAATGCTGGGGGCATTACTATACCAGATCTCAATGTATACTACAGATCTATAGCCATAAAAACAGCGTGGTACTGACATAAAAATAGACACATAGATCAATGGAACATCATTGAAGACCCAAACATGTAAGTGCATGCAATTTCAGCCACCTGATATTTGACAAAGGTTCCAAGAACACACAATGGAGGAAAGACAGCATCTTCAACAAATGGTGCTGGCAAAACTGTATCTCCACCTGCAGAAGAATGAAACTAGATTTTTTATCTTTCACCTTGCACAAAAGTCAACTGCAAATGGATCAAAGACCTCAATGAGAAACTGGAAACCCTGAAAATATAGATGGAAAATATTGGCAGTAACTTACAAGATATAGGTATAGGAAAGGATTTTCTAAATCTGACAAGTTACTCAGGAATAAAGGTCAACAATCAACTAGTGGGACCTCATTAAACTAAAAAGCTTCCATACAGCAAAAGAAACAATAAAAAATGTGAAGGGAAAACCCAGAATGGGAAAAATATCTTCAGTAGCAACACATTTTACAGAGGTTTAACATCCAGAATACACAAAACCTCAAAAAACAAAGAAGCAAGAAAGAGAATGACTCAAATGAGATCTTGTTAAAAGGTTAAAACCTCATTTAATTTTATGCCTTATAGGGTTTATACTGAGTACAATATTGTATAACTGTATTAATTCAACTGTAAACCTAAAAATTTACAGCCAATTTTGAAAGAGATGCATCCTAGCTCTGGAAATTGTTATTGAATATGTCAATGCTGTTGTAATGAAATGCTTCTTCTAATTATGTGGTTATTAAATAAATAATTGTTTAAAAAGATGGCCTAAAGATCTAAACAGAGAGTTCTCAAAGGAAGAAATAAAGATAGCTAAGAAACATCTAAAAAAGTATTGAACATCATTAATAATTGGGGAAATGTAAATTAAACCACCCTAAGGTTTCATCTCACCCCAATCAAACTGGCTAGGGTCAATAGAACAAATTATACCAAATGCTGATGAGGTTGTGGAGAAAGGAGAACACTCATTCACTCCTGGTAAGACTGCAAACTCATGCAACCTCTCTGGAAAACAGTGTGAAGAACTCTTAAAAAACCATAAATGAGCCTTCCATATGATTCCACTCAGCCAGCATGTACTAAAATGTTTTGTTGTATTGTACAGCCACTTGTACAACCACGTTTGTTGCTGCTCTTTTCACAATAGCTAAAAGATGGAAACATCCTAAGTGCCCCTCAACTGATGAGTGGTTAACAAAAATGTGGTGTGTTTATACAATGGAGCTCTATTCAGCAGTAAAGAAAGATGAAATAATGAAAATTTCAGGAAAATGGATGCATCTAGAAACTGTTATACCAAGGGAAGTAACACAGACTCATACAAAACAAAAGATGTATGTTCTCCCTCATTTGTGGATACCAGCACCAAATCCTTTTAAATTCCTTGTTCTTTTTATAGGATGCTGCTGTACACCAGTCTCTTCTGCATGAAATAACTACCATTGTCACAACTTCAGCTGAGCCTACTTGATAAACATCGTCACAATTGGGCTTTTTGAGGGTGGTGCTCCTTCATTAAGGGGGTGGGGCAAGCAGGGTCATTGGACCCTCACTGGAGTATCCAGCCACTCTTCCCGGCCGACTGTATGTAATTTGTCCCTAATCACAAATGGCCTCCTGGATTTAGTGACAACTCAAATATACAATCTGGGGAAGGCTAGGAAGAGAAAGCTTGATCCATGCTGGGTAAAGGCTTTCCAGAGTGCATACCCTCAGGTCACTCACACACCTCAGGAACCCCTCAGTCATCTCTGTAAGTAAGCTCAGAAAATTCATTGGTTCACCAGGAAAACTTTAATCAAACATTGGTTTGACACTAGAAACTTAGAAGGGGATAAACATTGCTTAGTATCCCCAGGAAAAGAATTCTCACAAGAGATGGAAAATTTATTTGTTAATGTTATTATGTCTCATAATTACTAAAAAAAGAAAATGAGACTGTAAGAGATGTTAAAAGGATATGGGAGTGGAGACATTTTCCAACATAGAAAAACCAAGAAAGTGTAAGCAAATGGTGACGGTCTGTGTAGGTTTGTTATGATATATAAAGGATGAGACAAAAATAATATACACATAATCTTAAAATTTCTAAGGTTATAGTTAAATCAACTAGTTTAAGGAACAAAATATATGTCCAGTCAAGGTTTACCTGAGAGCGTTTGATTTTTCTCCAAGCTTTATCTACCTAGCACATGGTAATTAAAAGTACCAGACTGGTAGAACTAACCTTCTTGGATGTTTAACAACCATACTTTGAGGCCTATACTAATCTGGTCAGAGGGACTTAAAGGACAGTTTTTGCTCCTTGCCCTCCAAGGTTGACTAAGTTCCAGAGGACTATGAAGCATCTCTCAAAATGTCTTGTAAGTGTGGTGAGTCACCTGTGCTCTTGTTCAGGGAGGCTATGGAGACCCCATCAGATAGGCTTGAACCAGTGTCCAGTCTACAAAAGGAAGGTCAACACAGAGGAAACCTCTCCAGGCTTCCAAGTGAAGTGGGACACGGACAAGCAGGACTTTTGACCTGTTTTCACATAGATGGCACTGGTAAAAGAAAGGAATCAGGGTCTCCTCCCAAGCCCATTTGAGCCCCCAACATACAGATTCTCAAATGACCTTAAGAGTAAGAATAAATTGATTTATTTGGGCCAACTGTATGGTCTTAAATACCCAAAAGGAAAGTATAACTGAAGATTAAACTGATCAGTATATTTCTTTAACCGTTCAAGGGATTATACTTCCTGGACATTAGAGTTAAGCATGAACATTTGAAATTTGCCATTTTGACTTTTTTCTGGTTCCCTGTCTAGAACTTGTAATGCTAACTACTTTTGCCTTTATTTCTCCTTCATATCTCCTAGGCACAAGTCAAAGATTTTCTTTTTTCCCTAAAGTTAAGAGTTGTGCAATTTGGGAGTCTTTTAGATAGACCCACTGAAGGGGTACCCCAATTGCCTCACCCTGTATCCTTGTTCAGCATGGAAGAAGCCACAGCGGTCTGAGTCCCAATTCCCTATCGGCAGTTTGGATAACCTCCTCAGGGTGTGGTGTGGTAAGAATAGGAGGAAGGAATTGGCTAGGCATTTAGGGTGAAAAGACCCCAAAGAAAAGTAGCTAGTTTCTTGGCTAAAAATCAAAATGTCCTAGGGCCTCCTAGCAACATACTTGTTCCAAAAGCCAAAAAATGTCAAAAATATTTGGGAGCTCTTATATAATCCCTTCAAGATTTTAGGGTTACCTCTCCAGAGGGAGGAATGTTAAAGCATCAAAAAACCCCATTAAAAAAATGAGTACACGAAGTTGTTCAGGAAAAAGTGATGGGGAGATATAAGAGGAGTTGGAGGGAGTGGGAGTGGATTTGATTAACACCTTATATCCATGTATGAAATTCTCAATAAATTTTTTGAAAGCTCTGGAAATTGTTATTGAGTATGTCAAAGCTGTAATGAAATGCTTCTCCTAAAAAATAAAAAAAGAAAAAGTAAGTGAAATTACACTCATTTAAGGTGCCATCAACCAGTATTACAGCTGCATAAATTTTTTGTTTTATTTTCTCTTCTGATTAGGACTGTCTACACAAGTATCATTTTATTGTTCTAGATTTTGAGAGTTTTAAAACTTTTTTATTATTTTTATTGTATGTGTATGAATGTATTGCCTGAATGTGTGTTAGTACATCCATGCCATGCAATGTCTACGGAGGTCAGAAGAGGGCATTAGATCCCCTGGAACTGGAGTTAGCTGTCATTGTGGGTGCTGGGACTTAAACCCTGGTCTTCTGCAAGGACATTCCGTGCTCTTAACAGCTGAGCCAGTCTCTAGCCCTGATTTTGAGGGTTTTAATAGTAGAATGTAGTAAACCATCTTTCTGATGTTCTCTGTCCCTCGTCAAAACATTACTGATTTTTTAAAGCTTAGAATCACCTGAGTAATAAGGAGCGAAGATAGTCAGCTAATGAAATATTCCAATTTTTGCTTATCTAATTTATTATTATCATGAAGATCCCTCTGATTGAAAACAGAAAACAAATTTCAAATGTAAGTTAGATTTTTTTTTTCCTCTAGAATTTTAGGTATTGAAAGAAATTTTAAATAAAGATCTGTATGCATATTTTGGGTTTTATAATTCATGCATTGAAATGTAAAGAACATTTTAAGAATTCTGTCCAGACCAGGGCACTGTGACTCACATCGTTAATTCCAGTCCTCATGAGGTAGAAGTTGGCAGATCTCTGTGAGATCAAAAAGAATTTCCATCCTTTCCCAGATTGATAATTTAAGTACAGGATTCTTAGATTTGAATATCAGGTAAGCCATGGTATGTTTCAGTCCATACTAAATCTTAAAGATTGCATATTGAAGCTCCCTCATGAGATAGAAGCCCAGGAACACAAAGGGTCACAATTGGGCAAAACAGAGATTGAGAGTATGCAGAATGCTAGCGCTGAACAGGACATCTGTATTAAACTTCACCCACACAGGGCTCAGGGACCATTGCAGAAGAGGGAGTGGAAAGATTGTAAGAGCCAGGAAGGAGGTGCATGACCATATGGAAAATGAGTCCTACAAGTTCCTGGGATTCTGCTCATAAACCTACAGTAATGGTGTCAGCATGGATAAGACCAATGTAAACTCTAGCAGACAAAAACCCAGCACAGAACTGGGGAAAGGGGCAGCAGACCTCAGTCTTAGCTGAAGAAATATTGGCAACTGATTATTGCTGGGTGAGAAATAGCTTGTTTGCGTAAAGCAAGGGACTCTAGATAGGCTAACTAGACCTGAGTAGATGAACTTGCACTGAGGAATGTCTGGGGACACTCACGTAACACAATAGGCTTTAATCCAAGTAACAGAATGTGTGAATTCCTGCGTGCGGTGTCTATGGGAGAGTGCCAGTGGGGACAGGGGTATAAAAATGATTAAGATTGATTGTGATGTTCTGTATGAAATACACAAAAATTTAATAAAAAACTTTTTAAAAACTTCATTGTTTTGGTAATATTAATGTATTACAATAGGGTCATTTATATAGCATGTGTCACCGAGGGATTAGATTTTGCTAATGGGGGAGATTTAATGCATGTGAATTTTAGGGGTATATGGAAAATTTGTATTTTCTGGTCATTTTTCTGTATACCGAAATTGCTTTAAAATAAAGTCTCTTTAAAAAAATCTTAGTGATTACTTATTCATTTAAAATATTAATTACATTCTTTCATGCATTTGAGATTCTTTTGTTCTCTGTGCAAACAAAGATAAGTAACACAGTTTAACTGAAAGATAAACAGATTTTAACCTAACGTGATGAGTAAGTAAATCTGGTCAAAGTCACAATGAGATGGTTTGGACTGAGTAGAAAAGAGCCAGACATTTTAGTAAGACTCTGAATGCCCAAATACCCCTTAAAATATGTAGTGTTTCCTGAAGGTGATACAGAGATGAGGATGGGAAAGCCATTGCCTGGATGTAGTTTAGAAATGAGGAGTCACTACTAAAGAGCTCCAGTGTTACCCTTGAGGACAGTGAGGTAGCTATGATGTTTCAGAGGGGATTGTTCAGCAAACTGGATTAAAAAGTGCAAGTTTAAGAATATAAGTTGGTGCCTGGTTCCAGCATCTTTCCTGGGTAAGGTCCATGGTGCCCACCATGCATTGACTCTCCCAGCCTCATTCACCCTCCCAGCTTCCCACCCCCTCTCTCCTCCTAGCCTGGGTACTGAACCATTTCTTGTCTTGGCACCCTAGACCCCTGGACTGGTCTCTTGGTCCAGAATCTCCACTGCTTCCTGATCCATTGCACCCAGACCAACCCAGTTCCTCCCAGTCATCCCCAGGAGTCCTCAGGGACCCTTCCTGCCCTACCTCCCTTTGCATCCCTGGGTGGCACAGCCACCAGCTTCCTTGGAATAGCATCTTTCCTGGGCCTGCTCACAGGCCAGCCCAGTCCCCAAATTCCTGAGGCCAGCATCTTGCCTGGAGGGATCCAGACCTTAGGAGAAAGCCTGAGGGCATCTGATCCTCATCCAACTTAGGCCTCTCTGGGAACTCCTAAAGACTAAAGCAATTTGGCCACTCCCACTCCAATATAAAATCAAAAGAGAGAACCTGAAGCTTAGACCAACCAGCTTTTCATGACCAACAAGTAAACCACAAAGATACAAAAAGTTTACAAAAAGAAGCAGACCTAAACTCAATAAATGAAGGCTTGAGTATCCACAAGAACACACAAGAACAAAAATCTACAAAAGAAATCCACATGTCAAAGTCACAGAGAAAAAAATAATAACATGAAAAATCAAAATAGTATATCCCCACCAAGTACCATTGGTCCTCTAGAGAAGTACAATGACAACCCCATAGAGATAACACAGGACATGGAACTCAAAAGAACAATTATAAACATGATAAAAAAATTCAGTGACTTTAAAGAACACATTAAGAAAGAAATCAAAGAACTGAAAAAAGATAGTGATCAACTTCTGAATGAATTCAGAAGAGTTAGAAATATTGAAGAATACTCAGGCTGAAATGAAGAAGGAAGTGAAACACTCAGTAAGCCAATTAGAAATGACAGGAGAAAGCTTCACCAATAAGATAAATGAAATGGAAAAGAGAATATCAAAACTGGAAGATAAAGTGGACGAATTAGACCACCCAAGCAAAGATTATGAAAATTTTAACAAAACACAAGAATGGAATATGCTGGAATTGTGTGACAACATAAAAAGACAAACTGACAAATCATAGGCAAACAGAAAGGAGAAGACTCTCAGGATAATGGTATGGACGAGATCTTCAACAGGATTGTATTAGAAAATTGCCCACATTAAAGAAAGACATGCTCATACCAATACCAAATAGATAGGACCAGAAAAGAAACTCTCCATGGCATGTCATAGTAAAAACACTCAACGTACAGAACAAAGTGAGAATACTGAAAGTTGGAAAAAAACCAAACAAAAAAACAAGTCACATATAAAGGAAAACCCATCAGAATTGCAGCTGACTTTTCAGTGCAAACTGTGAAAGCCAGAAGAACCTGGACCAAAGTATTCCCATTTCTAAATGATGACAGAAGCCAACCCAGATTATTTTACTCAGCTAAAAGTTTATTATAGTTGAAGGGGAAAGAAAAATCTTCCATGACATAAATAGGCTGAAAGAATTCATGTCCACAAAACCAGCCCTTCAGAGAGTTCTTGAAGCAATACAAAGAGCTGAAGAAAGGAACGACTATACCTAAGGGGTTACAGAGAGAAACTCAATGAAGGTATAACTGTGGAAATGCACTGCTATACCAAGAATGTGAACAGAAATAAAAATGACAGGAATCAATACACATCTTTCATTAATAACTTTAAATATCAATGGACTGAATTCCTCAATCAAAAGACACAGACTAGTTGAATGTATTAAGAAACACAACCCATCTTTTTGTTGTCTGCAAGAAATTCATCTCACTTTCAAGGACAGCACTACCTTAAGGTGAAAGGATAGAAAAAAATATACCAAGTGAATGGTACTAAGAAAAAAGCAGGCATTGCAATTCTAATATCTGATATACTAGACTTCAAACTAAAACTAATCAGAAAAGATAAAGAGGTCCACTTCTTTCTGATCAAAGGAACAATTAACCAAGAAGATATGACAATCATGAACATATATTCACCAAACTCTGGTGCGCCCAACTTCATAAAAACAGCACTACAGGACTTTAAGACCAAGATTAATCCCAACTCATTAATAGTAGGGAACTTCAGTATCCCATTGTCTCCATTAGATAGGTCAACAAGACAGAGAATTAATAGAGAGACATCTGAATTAAACAATACTATACAACAAATGGATCTAACAGACATCCACTGAATATTCTACACAAACACCAAAGAATATACTTTCTATTCAGTGCCCCATGGAACTTTCTTCAAAACTGACCATATACTGGGGCACAAACCAAACCTCAACAAATACAAGAAGATTGAAACAATTCCATGCATTCTATCAGACCACAATGTAATAAAGCTTAAAATCAACACCGGAAGAAACCCTAGTAACTACATGAACACGTGGAGATTAAACAACACACTCCTGAATTATGAATGGGTGAAAGGAGAAATTAAGAAAGAAATCAAAGTATTCCTAGAAACAAATGAAAAGGACAATACAATATAACAAAACCTCTGGGACACATTGAAAGCAGTTCTCAGAGGGAAGCTTATAGTTCTAAGTGCATACATTAAAAATATCAGAAAGAACACAAATAAATGACTTAACATTGCAATGCAAGACACATGAAAAGCAATACCATAGAAACCCAAACCCAGCAGACAAGAAGAAATAACAAAAATCAGAGCAGTAATTAATGAAACAGAAACAAAGAAAACAATACAAAGAATCAGTGAATCCAAGAGCTGGTTCTTTGAAAAGATAAACAAGATTGACAGACCACTATCCCAGTTAACCAAAAGAAAGAAAGAGCACCTCCAAATCAACAAAATCAGAGATGAAAGGGGAAACATCACAACAGACACCAAAAAGATCCAGAACATTATAAGGGAATACTTTAAAAATCTATATGATACCCAATTTGAAAAGCTAAAAGAAATGGATGGATATCTAAAAGCACTGGAACCACCAAATCTAAACCAAGAAAGGATTCACAGTTTAAACAAACCTATAACACATAAGAAAATTGAAAGAGTAATACAAAACCTCCTGACTAAAAAAAGCCCAGGACCAGATGGATTTACAGCAGAATTCTATCAGACATTTAAAGAAGATCTACATCCAATGCTACTTAATTTATTCTAAAAGATAAAAATGGAGGGAGCTCTTCCAAATTCCTTCTATGAAGCCAGCATCACTCTAATACCAAAGCCAGCTAAAGATACAATCAAAAAAGAAAACTATAGACCCATATCCTTAATGAACATTTCCATTATCCACTCATCTGCTGAGGGACACAGGTTGCTTCTATCTCTTAGCTATTGTGCAAAGAGCAGCAACAAACATGGATGTACACGTGTCTCTACAATAGAATGAGTCCCCTGGGTATATGCCAAGGAGTGGTATAACTGACTGGTCACACACCGACTTTGTCTATGAATTGCCCAGGCCTAAGTGACACATCTACAATGCACCTAAGACTCATGGAACATAGAACAGGGGTAAGAAAAAGGAAACTAATGAATTTCTCAGCTCTAATTAATGAAGCTCCCTCATGCATCGGAAGGCCAGGAACCAAAAGGTCACAAATGGCCAAAGCATAGAGCTCAAGAGTCTGCTGAATGCTGGTCCTTAGACAGGACTCCTTTATTAAATTTCATCCACTGAAGGCTCAAGGACCATCATGGAAGAGGGGCAGAAAGATTGTATGAGCCAGGGAGGAGGTGTATGACCATTTGGAAACATAGTCCTACTAGCTCCTGGGAAATTACTCATATTATTCTATGGCAATGGTTTCAGCATACACAAGTCGCATGCAAACTCAGACAGACAAGAACCCAGCCCAGCATAGAACTTGGAAAAGGAATAGCAGACCCCAATCTTATCTGAAGAAATATTGGCAACTGATGGCTGCTAGGTGAAGAAAAGCTGATCTTCCTAAAACAAGGGACTCTAGATAGGCTGACTAGATCTCAGTGGATGTACTTGCACTGGGGAACAGCTGGGGACACTGACTTGACACAGTAGGCCTTAACAGGGATGTCAGTGTATATGGGTTCCAATGTGGGCGTGGACTATGGGAGGTTGCTGGTGGGGATGGGGTATAAAGATGATTAAGATAGATTGAGATGTCCTGTATGAAATACACAAAAATTCAATAAAAAAAAGAAATCCCAATGTGACTTCTGCTTTCAGATTTGGCATCTAAAGAGCTTGGAAGCCATTATTCTTGCATCCACAAGAAAAAGCTAAACGAACTTAAAATCGACTGTCCCTAAGTCTATCAGAGAGCTAGTGAGACAGGTGAAACAAAGAATTTCATCACTGGGGCTGGAGAGATGTGTTAGAGGTTAAGAGCACTGGCTACTCTTTCAGAGGACCTGGGTTCAATTCCCAGCACCTGCAAGGTAGCGAACAATCATCTGTAACTCCAGCTCCAGGGGATACAACGCCCTCTTCTGATCTTTGCGGTTATTGCATGACAGGTATACTTACATTCATGCAGGCTTATACACATGAGATAAAAATAAAAATTAAAAAAGAATGCAAGTTGGGACAGAATAATTTCACTGATGGCCAAATCTGGAGAGTCAGACTTTCTGGAAACACTGGAAGTTCTGAGCTCTTTGAGATGTTGGAGGAAAAAAAAAAACGTGGGTTAAAGTTTGTGACCCTATCATCGTTGTAGCTGTTATTTGAAGATCTAGTCTTCTAGAATTTTGGTTCTTCCTATATTGGGACATAGTCTAAGCAGTAATTAACCCTTCATTTTCCAGGGCCTGTTTGCATTTGTTTAAGGAGTTTGATTTCTGGCATTTTGTCTTAACTGGGCCTCTGGAAGGTAATTTTCAGGATGATAAGGCTATGCATATGTAGTGGGAACATAATTAAATGTTATGTAAATTAATATTATCTAGCAAGGGAGTAGGAAGAACTTATAACTGAAAGGCCTACTAAAATAGAAAAATTCTATCTTAGCAAATTTAACGTGTAAATTTTAAAGCTGTCCTAAGTGAATTACATAGTTTAGATTTAATTACACAGAAGTCTATTAGGACCCCATCACTTGTTCAAAATTAAACTTTTTCATCAACAGATTGTTTTTAAATAAGGTGTTTGCTCACAAGGCTCTTTACATCAATGGTTAATTCAGTCTAATGTCATCATGTCAAGGTCTATTTCCTTTCTAGCTTATATGATAAATACAAACAGTTCAGCCTCAACAATCTAATTTCGTACATTGATGGTGTGATGGCTAATCCTGGGTGTCAACTTGACTGGATCTGTGATTAACTGAAATGAGGAAAACCTTCTTGATTGGATCATCTGAATCTGGAAGGCCTGCCCTAAATGTGGGTGTTACTTTCTGATGGTATAAAAGGTCAGGGAAGAAAGGAGCTCTTGCTCTTTTGATCCTTGCCTTCTCTCTCACCAGTGAGTTTGTCTTGCTGCTGTGACCAAATTTGGATCTCAACATAGACTGAGAACTAACAAATCTCACAGACTTTGTTAGGCCTGCACCACCAGATTGGGACTACTGAGACATTCAGCCTCGTGGACTGAGCAACTACTGGTTTCTCAGCCTCTCTATTATAGTGCAGCCATTGTTGGGCTACTTGGACTCTATTCAGTAAGCTAATCTGATAAATATATATATTCATTCTACTGGTTCTGTTTCTTTAGAGAACCCTGACTAACACAGATGGCTAATATTAAACAAATTCTCTTACATTGGCCACTTTCTGATCAGTGAGTTTTAGCAACTGAAAGACAAATAAGTGGTAGAACCTGCAATACCTATTCACATTATTGTCTGTATAGAAAAGGACCTGGGCCTGTCCCCTGCTAGCCTTGGATCCAGGACCACTCCAATTCCTCTACTCTGATCCCTGGACTAGCTTCCTAACCCAGACTACTGAAAGCCCCTAGCATAGATTCCACTGGTTCCTGAAATGTCTGGCATAGTGTAGTCCTCCTACTACCCTAACCAGACTACCTACTATCCTGTCCCACCCACTAACCAGAACAGTTTATGATCCTGCAAGATCGTGAAACACACACCAGTTTATTTTTCATACCTGAACAAAAAAGCAATCAAGCTCCATAAGCAATATAAACAGAACCAAAATTCAATTAAACAAAGGCAGAATAAAAGTTTCTATTGGATACACAACCAACAAAGACATCCATATTCCCAAACAGCAGCACAAAAACACAAATAATAGGATAAACCAAGAGAATATGTCCCCAATAAAATCCACCAGTCCTACAGAAGTGCACTACAACAAGAACCACCCTGAAGAACCTCAGGAGGCAGAATTTAAAAGAACAATCATAAACATGATCAAAGAACTCAAGGAACTCAAAGAGGAAAGGCATAAACTTGTCATGGAAGCTCAAGATATACACAAATATGCAGCTTAATGAAATATCAAAACAATGTAGGACATTGTCAGAGAATACTTTTAAAATGCATATTCCATTAAATTCTAAAACCTAATATTGAATTTCTAAAGTCACGGACACCTCCAAAGTTAAACCAAGAAGTGATCAATAGCTTAAACAGGCCCATTACAAATAAGGAAATTAAAACAGTAATAAATCCCAGACACAGATGGATTCACAGCAGAATTTCACCACTCATCAAAGAAGCTTCTTTGTGCAGCAGACAGAGGCTACTGCAGAATCCCACAACTGGTGAGACAGAGAAAATGAGTCTGTCTGAGAGATGCGCAGTCCTAGGTGACATATCTACAGTGGAACCTCTACACCTAAGAGTCATGGAACATAGTGGAACAGGGGGAGGAGAGGAGAAGGGGGGTGCTAATGTATCCTTCAACTATCACCAGTAAAGCTTCTTTATACAACAGAGTGTGATGCACCCAAATTGCCACCAACTGGCCAATTTTTAAAGAATAAGACTGCAGAGTGTGTGTCTCTGGATAGCACTCTTATTTCAAACTTCTCCCATGCATGGCTCAAGGGTCATTGCAGAAGACTGGGAGGAAAGATTGCAAGAGCCAGGTTGGGTCCATGAACTTAGGGAAGCAGAGGCTTTCAGTTCAATGGATGCTTGCACATGTGGACCTGTGGCAATGGTGGCACTGTGCACAGGACCCATCCCAAGTCAATTAGACAAAGGCCCAGAATGGAGCAAGGGAAGTGGGTGGCAGGTCAACCCTGGTCCGGGAACTACTGGAGACTGATTACTACTGGGTGAGGGAGACTAGGCCTTACCAATGATCTCTAGTTAGGCTGACTAGACTCCAGTGGATGAATTTGCACTGAAGGACATCTGGGTATAAATGCTTGATTGGATAGGACTTAACATGCATAGTAGAACACATGAGGTCCAGTCAGTGGTGTGAGGGGGTGGGGGGAGGGGGTCTAAATTTGATTAAGAACTGTTGTATCAAATGTACAAAAATTCAACAATATTTTTAATTAAAAAAAAGAAAGAGGGGCTGGAGATATGGCTCAGCGGTTAAGAGCACTGACTGCTCTTGCAGAGGACCTGGGTTCGATTCCCAGCACACACGTGGCGGCTACAAACCGTCCTTAACTCCAGTTCCAGGGGAATCCAAAGCCTTCTTCTGTACATTCAGGCAATACACTCATACACATAAAATTAAAATAATAAATAAAATATTTAAAAAAATAGGACCTGACTTTTCACAGAATTATTCAGGGTAAGGAAGTCACACTCAAGACTTGAGGAAACATTGCTGCTTTCTTCTTGTTTGTGTTTTAGACACTGTAAATTTTTTTCTAGTTTTGTGTCTGGTAGCAGCAGATAATGGCTGTTTCCATATTATGCAGTAACTTTATGTTTTGGGGAGCTAAGCACTGCCATCTTCCTCTACAGAGTTCATTACTCACATGCAATAATTTATATCATCCTGGGAAAGATATAAATTGTAAAATACCATAAAGACAGTGATCAGAGGGAAGGCTTTATTTTCACAATGATGTATTTAGTCAAAATAGCACATGACATATGTTTTAAAAATAATTATGATCTAGATGACAAATCAAGGCATAATATTTGAAATCTATATATTTGAGCAAGTTGATAGAGAAAAGATAATGGGTGAGGGCTTAAGAAATGGCTAGAGAGTTTTTTCCAGTGTAGGCCTTCTGAGGTAACATCCTTTTTGTAAAATGATAAGACACCTTAGCATTTCTAAGATCTACTTCCATCATAGTAGAAAACTGAAGAATTATGACTGTTCTGGATGAGCTTCAGAAAACATTTCTGAAGACTCTTTTAATCCATTCACAAACATCCCAACACGTACTCTGGACTTGTCAACACGGCACGAAGGTGAATGCACTGAAGCTTCAAGGAGATCAGAAAAAAAGTAAGCAAGGGAATTTTGCAAAATGGTGTTTGAAAATCAGCACACACAATGCTGGGCTTCACAGCAGCACTGTCACACACTTTGCTTCTGCTCAAAGCTTCCCTTTCTCCTCCTCCACCCTGCCCCCTTTTGCCTGTTACCTTTCTTCCCTTGTCACCCTCCCTGTTTTTAAGTCACATTATTCAATTTTCCCCCCTCTTTTCTTTCCACCCATTCAATCTTTCCTTTCTCACTCATGGTCCCCTTTCTAGTTTCATAACCTAAAATCCTCCCATACACATATAAACATATACACACAAATTGAAATCCATTTCTGCATGAGAGAAAATGTATGCTATTTATCTTTCTCAACCTTGTGTGCTTCACTTAACACAGCAATGTCCAGTTATATCCATTTTCCTACAAATTACTTCATTTTTCTTTACAGATGAATAAAAGTCCATTGTGTATATGTGCCACATATCTATTCTTCTGTTGATAGGCATCTAGGCTATTTCCATTTCTTAGCTATTGGGAGAAAAACACGGTAATAAACATGAATGTGAAAGTTTATCTGTAATGAGTCTTAAAATTCTTTGGGTATTGTCCTAGTTTGTCTCTTCATTGCTGTGACAAAACACTCTGACTGCTACCAACTTGGGGAGGAAAGAGTTTATTTATCTTGCATCTCCCGGGTCACAGTTCATCCAGGAGCCCAAGGTAGGAGCTTAGGGCAGGAACCTGGAAGCAGGAGCTGGAGCACAGGCCATGGAGGAATGCTGCTTACTGGCTTGCTCCCCTGGCCCCTGCTCAGCCTGCTTTGTTATGCAACACAGGCCCACCTGCCCAGGGGTGGCACCATCCACAGTGGGCTGGGCCCTCCCACATCACTCATCAAGAAGATGCCCCTCAGACATGGCCATAGGCCAGTCCCACAGAGGCAATTCCCCAATTGATGCTCCCTCAACCCAGGTGTGTCAAGTTGGCACTAAAACTATCCAGCACAGGTATGCACTCAGCAATGATAGCTCTAATTTATTTTTAATTAAAATTTCTTGTAGAGACTTTCATACATGGCTAAGTACTATGTTTCTATAGTTTCCACCATCGCTCCATGCCTTCAACTTTGTACCTCCTCTTATCTAATTATTGTCACACACACACACACACACACACACGCAACCTACTGAGTGCATTTGGTGTTGCTTGTATGTGCTCATAAATTTAGAAATTTAGTGCTGACCAATTGGGATTGAATAATCTATCAAGGCTTTTGTCCCTAGAGAAGACCGATCCCCCCTCTCTTAGCAGTCACTGATTGCTTAGAGTATTTCATCTAGGACTGAGGCATTGTGAAATTTCTCCCATTCACATAGACTGATGTGATTATTATGCAGGTCTTTTTTGTTCATGCAATGACATTAGCATCCCTGTCATATCTAGCAGACACTACTCGACATCTGATTCCTTGTATTCCAGCTCTTAGGAATTTTCTATCCCTTTTCCATGATGACAATGCCAAGGTTTGAGTTGAAAATTGTCCTTGAAAGGCTCATGTGTTAAAGGTTTGGTTTTCAGCTGATGGACTCTCAGAAGAGTTGAGATCAGTGATATTTTAATGAGGCATTTTAATGGATGGATGGAGGGAGAAATGATAATTAGTGAATCTGGTAAAAGGTAGTTTTGGTGTGGGATGGAAAGGGAGGTGTTGATAAAAGCTGAGATTCAGAGACATGAATATGTCAACCTGTCATATGGATCTGGAACAAAAATTTGGTCGTGATTAACAAATGGGCATTGCAAATAAGAACTCATACAAATCACAGAAGAGCAAGCACTTAAACACAAGGGTCTAGTACTGCCTAACATTAAAATGAATGACGAGCAGGAAAAGATGAACTGAGGAATGAATAGCCTTTATGAAGGAGAAGCATAGGGAAGAGGAGCACTGAAAAGGTCTCTTGGTTGAACATAATGGTATAGAGTATCCAATCAAAAGGTGGCAATTAAAACTAGTTACGTGAACTTAATTCTGACTTTAATTTCTCTAAAATTACTTTCTCAAACTTTCCTGTAGCTATTCAATACCTCTTATCTCAATTCCACTGTGATTCCTTCCAAGTCAAAGTCTGAATTCATAGGAAGATGAAATTACACATCCATAGAATGAAATAATGTAAGCTCCAAAAAAAAAAGTTAACACAGTGTTCTCTCAGCATTCTGCAAAAGGTACCCCAAAGTATTCCATTTAATTGCTTTGCAATCATCTTGCTCATTTATAACTTCTCCAGTTCACTGACATATACTATCATCATGTTGAGTACAGACAGAGGTAAAAGAAAGAGAGAAAATGCTCACACATTAGGAGAAAAAACACTGTAGAGATAGAATTACAGCACCTGCTACATTTACTCAAACTTATAACAGCCATAGCTGCTTTAGCTACTGTTCTCACCATCTGCTGAACAGCAGAGAGGTGGATTGAAGCAGTTGAAGCCTCAGGGAATGCTTCAATTCAGATTCATTGGCTCAGGGATGCAGCCAGGAATGCAGTGGTGCCAAATGTATGCCTCATTTTCTCCCTCTGCTGCTATGGAAAGAATTAGCCAAGGCCTGAAGAGTTGCCATTGACATAAATATGATTTAATGACTCTTTAGCATTTCAGGATCACAACATTAGGAGGAACCTTAGCGATTTTCTGAGTGGAACCTCAAAAATATTTCAAAAATAATAAGAGACTGTAGAGCATAGGATGGGATTCCTATATGGAACCTCACCCACCCATGGCTTAGGGACCATTGCATAAGAGGAGGTGCAGAGATTTTAAGAGCTAGGGCTGGTTCATGAATATAAGGAGGTTGAGGCTTCCAGGCCACTGCAGGCTTACCCATGTGAGCTTGGGACAGTGGGAGCATTGAGCATGGGACCCATGTCAGCTCAATTAAACAAGGGCTCAAAGGGAAGGTGAGAAATAGGTAGTGGGCCAGAACTACATTGAGAACTACTTAAGACTGGTTGCTGCTGGGTGAGGGAGAGTATGACTTTCATAAGACCACTGGATGGCCTGACTAGACTCCAGTGGATGCATTTACATTGAAGGACATTTGGGTACAAACACCTGAATGAATAGGACTCAGCATGTATGGCAGAGTGCATAGGGTTTGGTGGGGGGATGGGGGAAGTATGGATGGGGGGGTCTACATTTGATTAGGAAATTGTGAAATTTTAAAAGCTCAATAAAAATTATTTCTCTTGCAAGTCATTTTAAAAGCTGATGTCATGAGCATACTTCAGTACAGCGCCAATAGGTGACAATACTTCAGACGTACACACTGTGAAGGAAATGAATTTGTTGTTTTCTTTATGAAGATGTCAACTGTCATTTCTTTAACTATGAGAACAAATTTTTCTGATTTTTACCTGCCTGCCCTCCCATTTTCCATGTTTCTCTCAAGTGTATTACGAAAGACCTGGTAAAGCTAAGAGAGCTATCAAAGTGAATCTATGAATTTAATAATTATAGCCATTTATTTAATTATATAGAAAACCTATTGAGAACTGGAACCAATACGTATTGAATTTAAATCCAGACTGTACATTTTTTTCTAATTTGTCAATTTGGTGTTTTTTAAAGAGAATCTGGCAACATCTGTTAAAATGAAAAAAAAATGTATGTAACTTCCCATAATGCAATATCTTTCCTAGTAATCCACCCCACGGAAATGAAAACACTAGACTGTGAAGATTTCTGTTCAAAGACTTGTTAACAGTTGCCAAGAAATCCATACAAAAGTGAATGCATTTCAGAGTGGAAAAGTTGAATAACAGATGTTCCTTTCATACTATATAATATTATGCACCCATTAAAAAGAATGAATTAGATGTAGACCAATTTATTTAAAGGGAGTTCCAAAAGGTGAGTTTTGATAAGAAAACAAAATATAGAGTTTATGAAATGCAATTCCCTTAAAAAACTAATGATGATTTCCGTAGTCTTCAGACTATGCTGTGCTGCCTTTGCCATGACTAGCCTGTTGGGTTATCCAGAACTTCACCCACCATGGCACCATCTCTATACTTCCAGGCACAGCTGTGATTGTCCAGTTCATTCAGAAGACCAGGTCAGAAGCACTATTATTCCCCTAATCAAAAATAAATACTGTGACTATCCTCAGGCCTCTTGGGGTAAGTATATAGCGCAGCTCTCAGCACCGGGACTCCCTAAGCCTCATTCACCCTTCCATCCCACTCGCCATTCTATACTCCAGCGCCATTCCTAGTCTTGGGGCCCCAGACACCTGGGGAACCAATACTGCTTCCTGACCCTTCTCACCCAGACCAACACAGTGCCTTCCATGGGCCCCAGGAGCACCGCTTCTGGTCCTGGCCCTGCCCTCATCTCCCTCTACTTCCTTGGTCCTGCAACACCCT
>NW_008334003.1:1282528-1292204 GCF_000622305.1 Nannospalax galili
GGAGATCTTCTTTAAAGGGTAAAAACTCATTCTACTTTATGTCTTATAGGGTATATACTGAGTTCAATACTGTATAACTGTATTAATTTAACTGTGAACCTCAAAATTTACAGCTAATTTTGAAAGAGAAGCATCTTTGCTCTGGAAATTGTTATTGAATATGTTAATGCTGTAATGAAATGTTTCTAATCATGTGGTTATTAAATAATTAAAAAATAAATAGATAAATAAATAAAAAAAAAGAAAAAAAAAGAAAGCAGGCTGAGCAGGGGCCAAGAGAGCAAGCCTGTAAGCAGCGTTCCTCCATGGCCTGTGCTCCAGCTCCTGCCTCTAGGTTCCTGCCCTGAGTTCCTATCTTGGGCTCCCTGATGCACTGCGACCTGGGAGTTGTAGGACAAATAAACCCTTTCCTCCCCCCCCCCAAAAAAATAAATAAATACTGAGTATTTGAAGGATTGATCTACTAACTCTTTATATTTGATTTGAAACCAACCAAGTAAGGACAACAATAACAGAATCATATTTCTGCTGAACAAAGCCAGACCAGAATTTCAGATTCATAACCCACAAAAGACATTCATATACCCTGATCACAGTACAGAAATACCATAATATGAAATCCAAGGAAACATTCCCATCACAACTATCTGTCATATAGAAATGTTCTACAATGAGAACTACCCAGAGGAAACCCAAGAAGCAGAAGCTAAAAGAACAATTACAAACGTGACCAATGAATTAAAGGACTTTAAAGGCGGGACATAAACAACCACCTCCATGAACTCAAAGAGGATGGGAATAAAATCCTGATTGAAACTGAAGAAAATATAAATATATAGCTGAATAAAACATAATGTCAGTTCAGTATCTGAAAAGTGAATTCAGGAAAGAGGAATACTGATGAAAACACAAGCTAAAGTGAAGATGGAAATAAAAAAAAGAATCCTAGGGGGAACGCCTCACCAGCAGAATCAATCAAATACAAATATCAGGCATCAATTATCAAGTTTCAAGTATCAAGACTTGAAGATGAAATACAGGAATTGGACCACTTAATCAAAGACCATGAAAAATTAAAAAAAATAACAAAGAATATGTAAGAACTTTGAGACACCATCTTGAAAAGACCAAAGCTATGAATCATAGGCATAGAAGGAAAATAATCTCAGATCAATGGCATAGATCAGGTCTTCAGCAGTATTACAGAAGACTTCCCTGAAGTGAGGAAATTATACCTATATTCTCATATAGCTATAAGAAGCACATAAAATACCAAATAAACAGAACCAGAAAAGAAACCCAGATAGCCAAAGAAACCTTGACCACAGAGAGAAATGCTAGGGGTACCATATCTCAAACTGACATGAAAACAGACATGTAGATCAGTGGAACATAATACAAGACCCAAACATGAGTGAAGGCTATTTCAGGAACCTGGTATTTGACAAAGGTGCCAAGAACGCACATTAAAGGAAAGAGAACATCTTCAACAAATGGTCCTGGCAAAACTGAATCTCCATCTGTAAACCCTTATCTTTCACAGTGCACAAAAGTCAACTCCTAAAGGATCAAAGACTTCAGTGTGAAACATGAACCTATGGAATTGTTAGAAGAAAACATAGGCAGTACCCTATAAGATATAGGTGTAGGAAAGGACTTTCTAAATCAAACATCATTTGCTCAGGAATTAAGATCAAATGAGACAAATGAGACCTTATTAAATTAAAACTCTTCTGTACAGCAAAAGAAACAATCAAAGAAGTAAAAAGGAAACCCACAGAGTGGGAGAAAATCTCTACCAGTTACATATCCAACAGGGAATTAATATTCAGAATATACGAAGAACTCAAAAAACAAAGAAACAAGAAAATAAATGACCCAATTAAAAGATGGGCTAAGGACCTATGCAGAGAGCTCTCAAACTAAGAAATAAAAATGGGTAAGAAAATATTAAAAAGTTTCCAACATCCTTAGTAATCATGGAAATGCAAATACAAACCACTTTAAGATTTCATCTTACTTCAGTCAGACTGGCTAAAATCAAGAAACAAATGACATCAAATGTTGGCAATAATCTGGAGGAATGTGCACACTCATTTACTGCTGGTGGTCTTGCAAACTGGTGCACCCACAGTGGAAAGCAGTGCTTAGAACTCTTAAGAAACTAAAAAATAAATCTACCATGTGATCCAGTTATACAAGTCCTTTGGCATATACCCAAAGGACTCATCCTATTGCAGACCCTTGAACATTCATGTTTGTTAGTGCTCTTTTCATAATAGCTAAGAAATGGAAACAACCTCAATGATGAATGGACAATGAAAATATGATACATTTACACAGAGGTGTTCTACTCAGCAGTAAAGAAAGACGAAATCATGAAATGTGCAGGCAAATGGATGGAACTAGAAACTGTTATACTAGGTGACGTAACACAGTCTCAGGAAAACAAGCAGAACATGTTCTTTCTTCTTTGTGGATTTTAGTCCCAAATCCTTATATGTGAGTATATATCCTGATGTAACCACAAAAGTCAGGTAAATGGAAGTGAACCATGGAGGAAAAGGAAAGGAAAGAACCTGAGGGAGGAGGACTGTAGGCAACCCACGTAATCAAGGGGGAGATGAGAAAAATTAGGGTGTTCAACTGGGAAGGGAGGGGAGAGGTTATACTAGGAACCTTTGGGGGAGCAAAGAGAGTTTTCAATAGCCCTTTTCAAGTTAAATCTGGATACAAAGGAGTAAAGACTTTAGATCAGGATTCCAATAACATAGCCAGGGGAAATCTACTACGCCAACCTCCAGTTACTGCTGGTGTTGTACTAGAACTTACTTCCAGAGCAGTGTTGCATCCCTGCAACCATCTCCTGCATCCACATCACAGTTTTCAAAATACCAGGTCATCTGATATACTAGACCACCAGGTTTCTTGGGATGCAATATGTCACCATTATAGAACTGTTTCTCTTGGATCCAGTCTTGTAGATCTTAGAATCTGCATTCTCTACTATTAGCTATATGCCTTGTTGAATACATTTTAATTTACTCCTCCATTATATGGGAATAGCAGATTCATTAGGTGTCTATAACCTCTCCCTATCCACCCAAATAAAACTCTTAAAGTTGTATGTCTCTTGTTTCCCCTAATTCTTAACCCTGCATCAATTATTACCACATGGTACAACAAAGACATGGATAAACAAAAATGATAACTGATTGTTAATAAATTACCTGTCAATTGATTATAAAATCAATTCTATTTTAATGAGTATATGCTGATATCCTTTTCATAGTTAGAAAATAAAAAATCAAATCCACATGATTATTCAGAGTTCTATTGTTGCTTAGTCAATATTTATTGTATGTCTTGTTTTCAGTGCTACATTTTCTAAGTCTTTTATATATTTCACATATTTGCAAATAGTAATAAAAGCTAAAGTTTCTAGAATATGAACAAAATGAAAAAGCATTGCACATGTGATACACCTTCCTTTTGTATCCTTAGTATTAGTCACAATGATGAGCAAACCAATTTTAACCCTAGAACGGATGAACAAGTTTAAACATACGTTTTAGTTTAATCAAATTATGTAAATTACTTAAGAGTTTTTCTGGGAAAATTTAATGTGACATCTGCTCTCTTATTGATAACCAACTAGATCACATGAACACCATCTCCCTTTCAGTATGTATCTTTTAGGATCAAGGAGGTCCATTTTAAAGAGGGTCAAGGTGAAAAGCACTGCTTTTGATATTATGATATTCTTGGAATTGTGAAACCAGAAAAGGAAACCAAGAGCAAAGATCAATGGGAAGTGAGAGGACAGGGCTAGAAAGTTGAGAATTAAAGGCAGTAAAAGAGATTTGATTATTTTATGAGCCAATACCTTTTCATGGGAAATATTTTTCCTAAACATCAGCTGCAAAACTGACCTGAATCAACGCTCTTCCTCTCCCTGCTTCTTCCCTAAAGCTGTTCACTTCATTTTGCTGGGTGTGTGCACAGGCGTGCCAACTGAACGACAGCCTGCTATGATTTTGAGAACAGCTTTTCGTGAAGGCACACATCCACCATAGTCACAACAAATATTTATCACGGCCAATGTGCAGTGCAGTAGTTCCACCTCCAAAATATTATTTTATATAGAAATAGGTCTTGATATCCAGGACACAAATTGATTTACTTTTCTATTTTCCACAGTGTTCTGGAATGTACCAATGTAAAATAAGTCTTCTAGCTATTGATATAGTGATTAATTTCAAGAAATCAATTTTATTGCTAAAATTAGATAAGTGATCTGTGTAATACTCATTACACACTATTTATCACTGATATCTATTCCAAGTGATTCTATCACCTGAAACCTAAAATAGTTGTTTCAAGGTTTAGTGAACTATCATTTGTACAGAAGGGTTAAAAACAGGAGCAACCACATGCATCAGAGCTCTGAAGTATGCTATCATTTCTGCACTCTAATTCTGGACGGCCCACTTCCTGGCAGTTGACAGGTCTAGGAAGTTTCACATGGGGTCTTGAACTCGTGGATACCCATAGTCTGCTTATCCCTAAACACACTATACTAAGCACAAAGCATGCTCAAGTGTATACATGCTTCACTCTAGAGTGGTTTACATGAAATATGATCAGTATGAGTTGCTTATGGTAGATGGAGTCCTATGTTCTTTGGGATAGTTTGTAAAGGTTCACAAAAAGATGTTCACCTGGTCTGGGTCTTGAAAAAAGGAACTTTAAAATATTTCAGAACTTAGAATTATTTTTACATGTCCAGCATCTTGATGATTGGTCATATTGAATATGTACTTATATGTGATAACTAAATTAAGCTTAGATCTCAGAATAAGAAGAAAGTTGGAAACTGTATTCTTGCATTTTCATAAGAATTTTTCTAGTAATTTAAAAAAACACTTCTTAATTGAATTTTTGTGATTTTCATACAATATACCCTCCTCGATTTCTGTCCCCAAATGTCCTTCACTGTAGGTCCATCCACTGGGCCCACCAAGAGTCCTAGCCCTATAAGACACACTCTCTCTAACTCCTAGATGTCATCAATTGTCAAAACTTCCTTAAGTTGAGTTGGGATTTCTTAACCACTTTCTCATGATTATGCTGGGATTTTGTCTTGTTTGAGCTTGCTTTGATCATTGTTGTGAATTCATATAAGCTGTCTAGAAGACTATGTTTCCTTGGGGCCATCCATCCCCTCTGGCCTTTACCATCTGTCAGCCTCCTCTTCCACAATGAACCTTGGGAGACAGAGAGTCCTGTTCATTGATAAACACTCTATGGCCTCTTGTTTTCTTCACATTTGCCAATTGTGGATTTCTGTGCTAATAGCCATCTGCTGCAAGCATAAGTCACCTCCCATCATCATATATTTTTAAAAGTCGAAATATTAGAACTCAATGTATTTCTACCTTGACATATTATCAGGAGTGATCTATAGATCACTGAATTTTTATCATAGAATTCATTCTCCATAATGAATGTTTCTACCTGTTGATTCTTAAGTAAGTTCATCTTTTCCTTTCTATATGGGTTGATATTCATGGGATTGGCTTGTTTCCCAAAGAACACAGTTTATTGTCACAGTATGTTGACTTTTTCATGAATGAATATGCATTCTTTAGTGAGTATGTGAATCCTCATACAAGTGTATGAATTTTCTCAGGAGCCTATTGATTTTCAGAGGTAAGTTGGTTCTTCCTGGAAAGCATAAATTCTTGCGTGCAAATGTGGTGAAGTTTTTGTCCTCATGTTTTAATTCTTATGTAATAAGAAAGTCTTGTGGCAGTAAGATAATACTTCATACATTCTCCCTTGGGGCTATTGTCCTTCTGCTAGCAATTGAGTAGAATTCCTTAAGTACAGTATTTTCAGAAGTGATAGAAAAAAAGTGACCAGGGATACTATGTTGTAGTTCATTCCACATTGTCATCTTTCATAGAGGTTCTATTGGAGATAAGGCACCTGACATAGAATATTTGCATTTCAATAATTCAGGAAGCAAAGCATATTTTGTATTTATGTACATAAGAATGATAATTATGAATTGAATGTCTTTACAATTAACAGAACTATTAGTTAACAGAATGTCAACCAAAGAAACTGATTTAGAGTTATGTATCTATCTAAAGATAAATTTTCATTTGTAACCGCAGGTTATGCCCATAATTTTGTTCTCATTCACTTTCTATTTTTCATAAAGCAAAGTTGAAGTTTATAAAGAAAAGCTTGAAAAATTGTGTTTTGGGGGGAATTTCACGCTCTACTACTGCACACAATCATTTACGCCCTTCCTTCTTCCCCTCCAACTTTCCTCAGGTTCCCCAAACTCACAATTTTAAGACCTCTTCATTGATTATTTTTACATATATGAAGACTTTGGAGTCCACTGAGAGGTGCTTGTTTATGTATGCATTTAGGGCTGACCACTTAGGATTGACTAACCTTTTAGGTAACTAATTCCTAGAGAAAACTGATTTTCTCTCTCTCAGTATCCATTGATTCCCAGAGATCTGATGGATGCAGCTTCCCCATCGTGTCTAAGAGGTACTATCTAGCAGCAGTCATCCCGGTGCCACTAGCTCCTAAAATAGTTATGCCTCCTCTACCACAATTTTCTCTGAGGTTTATGTGTAAGGGTGGCATTGTAGATGTATCATTTGGGGCTGAGCACCCCACCATCATACATTCTCTCCATTTTGACCAGTTGTGGTTTTCTATAATCATCATCTGCTGCAGAAAGAAGCTCCTGTGATGAGAGCTTCACTGTGTGATCTATCAGTGTAAATAAGATACATATTTAGAATACATTTAGAAATTATCCTGGTTTAGGAAAATGGTAGTACTAGTAAGTTCTGCTCTAGGGTCTATGACCTCTCCTGCCAAAGAGCATTTGACTAGGTTTATACTTTCAGCCTCAAATTTCCTTCTGTTGTGGGGCCCATAAGACCAATTAGACAACTACTTATATCTCCCAAGACAAAAGTACCACTTTTGCGTCATTAGGGATATTTTGCCTGGCCTGTCATTGTTATGGTTCCTAGGCTTTACAGCTGGGTAGTATTGTTGATTGTTTTTCTTCCTGGACATGTTGCATAGCACCTTCCAATACTATGAGAGCTAGTCAAAATGGAGGAGGCATCCAGGTTAGTTCTAGCTTCATTACTTAAAATCTTGTGTCTGTTAGTTTCAGCAATATGGTCTTACCTTCAAGTTCTGGGATATAACCAAGGGCTATGGCAATAGAGCATATTATTTTTGGAGTCTCTTGGTTATCCTGACTGGATGGGAGGTTTCCCTTGCTTGACACTGGGATTTTTGTCAGATAACCTTCAGCTATACACATGCACATACATATATATGTATTTTAAGTAAGCTATATGTAAGTACACCTACAAAATAATGTTTATGGATTTTTCTTTTATTCTTAGTACTATTTCTCTCTCCTTCTTCCTTCTCCCTCTGTATTACCCTCCCTCCCCTCTCCTCAATTAAATTTTCCCTATTTTTCCCCTCAATAGAGCCTCCATTCTGCTAACTCTCTCTCTAGAGCTCCTTCTGCCCACTCACCCCATAGTTGCTTTCCTGTGTCTGTCACTCTGTGGCTGCTCAGGTTATATACTCAAATCTAAAGATTAGGGACTAGGACTCAAAAACAGCAAAATACGTAGCACTGTCTTTCTGGATACAGGTTACCTCACTTAGCACAAACTTCTGGTTCTATTCATTTAAAAAATTTTCATGATTTCATTTTTCTTTATCACTGAATAGAACTCCATTGTGCACATGTACCTACTTTTCAAGAGGAACCACACAGAATTGGACAGAATCTTTGCCAGCTATTTATTCAAAAGAGGATCAATACCTAGAATACACAAAGAACTCATCTTACCCCAGTCAGCATAGCTAAAATCAAGAAAAAATGACCAAAAAAAAAAAAAAATTCTGGCAGGGATGCTGAGAAGGGGGAACTCTCATTTACTTTTGGTGAAATTGCAAACTGATGCAGCCACTATGGAAATCAGTGTGAAGAATTCTCAAAAAGTTTAAAGTAATTCTTGCACGTGACCCAGCTGTACCACTACTCGGCCTATATTTTACTTGATCTACAACTACAAAAATACTTGCTCAACCATGTCCATTGCTGGTATTTTCACAATAGCTAGGAAATTTAAAAAAAGATAAGGTTTCAACACAGGGAGCCTTAAGGGTTAACCATAAGAGTTGAGACAGTTGGAGAGACATTTAAGAGAAGGACGATGGTATGTGCCCTTAGGTAGGCAGAGACTTCTCAAGAAAGTTATCCCTCTTCATTTTATAAATAGCACCTTGGATGAAAATCTAGAAGAAAAACTAATCAGGTTTGCAGTTGCCAAATATGGGAGGGATAGAGACTGTGCTGGATGGAAAATTATAACACCAAATGATCTTAACAGGCTGGAAGAATCTGAGATGAAATAACATATTTTCATTTAACAGGGATAAATGTAAGGTCCCTGTTCTTGGGCCAAAAAACAGAAAATCAATAGTGTTTACAGGAGAAGATAAACTTCAAAGTAAAATGTGTGAAAATGCTTAGAGGTATTAGATGATAGACTTATCTTTAAAAAATCAACACTGTGATGTAGATTTCCCTTGAGCTAATTTAGGCTTAGGGGATGCATCAACGGTCACTAGAGTAAATAGAATCCAGAATCAAGATGGGTCCAGAAACAGCTTTTAAAAGACTATACAGATTTAATTAACAGTGATAATGCACTGAGAGACACTTAAACTACAATACATTCAAATGAGAGTTGAAATAGAGATTTCAAAGCCTGCTGCATGAAGAGGGTTCAGGCCCTTTCAGAAAATAGATTCTATATAGCCTAGATACAAGAATAAGTATACCAAGGCCATAATCTAAATGTTTTAAATTGTATGTGGTGCACCTAGAAAGTGTAATATTAACACGGTGACCCAAACTCAAAGGACAAAAAAAGACCACGTTGTCTCCCTCAGATGCATATAACTGGATTTATTATAAAATTTTAAAAAGAGACCAAGAAAGGGTGATTAGGTGATAAGGACAAAATGCAAGCGAAAGGGCACATAAATCTTGAAAGAGATTATGAAGGTAAGTTTTCTTCTAGTTTCAATGTCATCATAGTTTTTCTTTTCTCATAGTGAATAAATGAATTCAACTTCCTAGTTATTGCTGCATCAAGAAAAACAAAATTATTATAAAATTTTAAAAAGAGACCAAGAAAGGGTGATTAGGTGATAAGGACAAAATGCAAGCGAAAGGGCACATAAATCTTGAAAGAGATTATGAAGGTAAGTTTTCTTCTAGTTTCAATGTCATCATAGTTTTTCTTTTCTCATAGTGAATAAATGAATTCAACTTCCTAGTTATTGCTGCATCAAGAAAAACAAAAAACAAAATATTATTTATTTAATAACCACATGATTAGAAACATTTAATTACAGCATTAACATATTCAATAAAAATTTCCAGAGCAAAGTTGCATCTCTTTCAAAAGTGGCTGTAAATTTTTACATTCACAGTTGAATTAATACAGTTATACAGTATTAAACTCAGTATAAGCCCTGTAAGACATAAAATTGAATGAATTTTTAACCTTTAAAAAAGATCTCCATTTCATTTTAT
>NW_008334003.1:1292231-1307369 GCF_000622305.1 Nannospalax galili
GTTCTACAGAAAGACTCCTTTTTAATGTTACTAACACTTAGATGCACATGCATTTTTACTCTCTATGTATCTGATTATTACTAGTCACAGTTGGTTACTTTCTGAGATCCTTGGCCCCTAAGCATGGATACAAAATCATCAGGTAGATTTCAGTGGTAATGTATTTCATCTGTACTAATTAACATGAAGCAAATTTTTATGCTTCATACTCAACTATAACTCATTTTTTTATTTATTGATTTTTTTGTGGCTATTTAATACAGAACATCCCAGAGAATCTTATTCATCTATATACCCACATCCCAAATGGCACCCTCCCATAATCCCCCCTCCCCACTGAAGCCCATATATTCTGTCATCCCTGTTACTGTCCACTGTGTTGTTGGTGCCCCAAGCTGTATTCCAGTGCTTGTCCATCCGCTGAATCTAGTCAGCCTATCTAGAGTTCCTTGTTTTAGGAAGATCAGCTCTTCCTTATCTAGCAGCAGTCAGTTGTCAATATTCCTTTAGAAAAGATTAGGGTCTGATATTCATTTTCCCAGTTCTGTGCTGGGTTACTGTCTGGGAGTCTGTTGGGCCATTCTGGCCAACAACTCAAAGGAAGATATCACCTGCCTGGCATTGTTTCTTATTATGTAGCTTTTAGCTAAACACAAGAACTCTTAAAGAATTATATTGGTCCTTTTAATCTTTGTTTATACTTTCCTTTTGGGTATTTAAGACCCTACTGTTGGCTCAGATAAACTAATTTATTTTTGCTCTTAAGGTCATTTGAGGATCTGTTCCTTGAGGGTTACATGGGCTTTGGAGGAGCCCCAGGCTCCTTTCTTTTACCAGTTCCATCTATCAAAGATAAGTCAAAGATCCTACTCAACCATGGCTGGCTTCACTTGGAAGCATGGAGGAAACATTCCCTATGTGTTGACCCTCCTCTTTGTAGACTGGACATTGGTTCAAGTCCATTTGATGGGGTCTCCATGGCCTCCTTGATCAAGAGGACAGGTGACTCACCACAGTTACAGGACATTTTGAGAGGTGCTCATAGTCCCCTGGAGCTTACTTGACCTAGGAGAGCAAGGAGCAAAAACTGTCCTTTATGTCCCTCTGACCAAATTAGTATAGGCCTCAAAGTGTGACTGTTAGACATCCAAGGAGGTTAGTTACACCAGTTTGGTGCTTTTAATTAGCATGTGCTATGTAGATAAAGCTTGGGCGAAGACCATATGCTCTCAGGTAAAACTTACCTAGACATGTATTATATTCCTTGAGCTAGTTGTATGTATAATTTGTCAGTAGGTTGTTCAATTAATATGGCCCACTCTAGTTTTTTTAAACTACTTAGGCATAATTTATCTCTCACATTATATAACCCTTCCACCATGGTTTCCCCATTTAATGTGCCCTATTTTTTCCATTTCTCCCTTAATAATACCCTGCTCCTATTGTCCCACCTCTCTTGAGCTCCTTCTTTCCTTTTATCCCCTAGGTTCCTTATATAATCCTCCCTCCCCCCTCCCTTAAACTAACCCAATTTTTATCCATATCTCCCTTATTCATCCTTGTTTCCTACTGTTATTCTCTTTCAGATTCTTTCTTTTCCTTTACCTTCCTGGTTCCTTTTCATTATCCTGGTTCCTGTAATTATGCCTGGATACATACTCACTTATAAGTATCTGGTGCTAGGATTCACATAGGAGGGAGAACATACATCATTTTCTGTTTTCTGAATCTGTGTTACTTCACTTAGTATAACAGTTTCTAGTTCCAACCATTTACCTGCAAATTTCATGATTTCATCTTTTGTTACTACTGAGTAGAACTCCATTATGTAAATGTACCACATTTTCATTATCCATTCACCAGCTGAGGGACACTTAGATTGCTTCCATCTCTTAGCAAAGAGTGGCAACAAACATGGATGTATAAGTGTCTCTACAATAGGATGAGTCCTTTGGGTATATGCTAAGGAGTGGTATAACCAGGTCAAATGGTAGGTCCATTTATAGTTTCTTAAGGATTCTCCATCCTGCTTTCCATAGGGGTTGTACAGGTTTGCAATCCCACCAGCAGTGGGTGAGCGCTCCCCTTTCCTAACATCCTCTCCAACATTTGGTATCATTTGTTCTCTTGATCTTAGCTATTCTCGGTGGGGTAAGATGAAATCTTAAAGTGGTTTTAATTTATGTTTCCTTAATTAAAAAGTGTTGAACACCTTTTAAGATGCTTCTTAGCCATCTTTATTTCTTCTTTTGAGAACTCTCTGTTCAGCTCCTTAGCCCATCTTTTAATTGGGTTACTTCCTTTCTTGATTCTTTGTTTTTTGAGTTCTTTGTATACTCTGGATGGTAAACCTCTGTCAGATGTGTCACTGGTGAAGATTTTCTCCCATTCTGTGAGTTTTCTCTTCACTTCCTTGGTTGCGTCTTTTGATGTACAAAAGCTTTTTAGTTTAATTGTAGGAAACCAGGATGCCAGGCCCTGAGGTGAGGTGAGCCTAAAACTTATAGGTCCAGGCTGCATTCTCTGCTAAAGGGAGGGGCACAGAAAACAGTGGCTCTGATAATCCCTGGCCTGCAGAACACTGCTAGACTGGCAGGAGGAAGCAGCTGGGTCACAAAAGTGCAGACTCCCTGCTCTGTGGGAAAGTGTCTTGGTCAACAACCCTTAGCTCATCTCCTTGTCCTAAACAAATAACTCAGCTATCCCTGGCTAAGAGATTAGGCCAGGTTAAAGGTTTACACCTGAGCTAAAAGCTAAAAAAGTTCACCATGCTTTTAGCTCTAAGAAAGAAAGCATTGTGGCCAATAAATTACTGGATGGGCATTGATAACCTTAAGTAAAAGTTTAAGAATCCTTCCGGCACCAACTAACAGACTAAATGTCCTGTTTCTTTGTATCCTAAATCTTTGTTCATGACTTCCATATCCCACTTGACTGCTAGTTCCTTGGGATATATAAAAACCATCTGAATTTTAAAATAAATTGGCCTGTTGGGAAGACACAGGTCCCAGAGATTATGACGCTGTCGCTGATCAGACCCTCTGCCCTGAAGCCAGTAGGTCCCCTGCTAAGCAAAGTAAACCTGAGTCCTGACATTTAGTGAAGTCCCATTTGTTGATTCTTGACCTTGTTTCCTGAGCAATTGATGTCCCATTTAGAAAATCATTTTCCACACCTATATCTTGTAGGTTATTGCCAATGTTTTCTTCTAACAGTTTCAGAATTTCGAGCTTCACACTGAGGTCTTTGATCCATTTAGATTTGACTTTTGTGCAAGATGAAAGAGAAGGGTTTAGTTTCAGTCTTCTACAGGTGGAGATCCAGCTTTGCCAGCAACATTTGCTGAACATGGTGTCTTTCCTCCAGTGAATGTTCTTGTTCCCTTTGTCAAATATCAGGTGGCTGAAATTACATGTACTCATATTTGGGTCTTTCATTTTGTTCCATTGATCTATGGGTATATTTTTGTGCCAATACCATGTTGTGTTTATGATAGTAGCTCTGTAAAACAGTTTAAAATCTGGTATAGATTTTATATATAAAATGATATAACATGTGATCCTCCTAGCATTGCTCTTAGTTCTCAGGGTTGCTTTGGCTATCCGAGGTCTTTTGGGCTTCCATATGAATCTTAGGATGGCTTTTTCCAACTCTGTAAAGAACGTCATGGGGATTTTGTATTGTATTGAATCTCTAAATTGCTTTTGGAAGGATGGTCATTTTCACAATATTAATTCTTCAAATACCTGAGCATGTGAGTTCTTTCCATCTTCTGATGTCTTCCTCAGTATTTTTCTTTAAAAATTTAGAATTTTCTTTATAGAGGTCTTTAATGTCTTTGGTCAGGTTTATTCCAAGATATTTTACTTATTTATTTATTTTTGCAGCTATTGTGAAAGGAGTGTTTCCATGAACACTCTAATTGCTTTTTATTGGTATATAGAAAGGCTACAGACTTTTGTAGATTAATTTTGTAACCTGCCACTTTACTGAACATGTTAATAATTCCTTGGAGTTGGGGCTGGAGAGATGGCTTAGCAATTAAAAGCAGTGACTGCTCTAGCAGAGGACCCAGGTTCAATTCCCAACACCCAAATGGTGGCTATGAACCATCCTTAACTCCAGTGCCAGGGGACTCTAAAGCTCTCTTCTGACCCCTGTGTCATTACATAGCATGGGTGCACTCACATACATGCAGACAATACACTCATACACATAAAAATAAAAATAATAAATAAAATATTAAAAAATAATTTCTAGGAGTTTTCTGATGGAATTTTTGGCATCTCTTAGATATAATATCATATCGTCTTCAAAAAGGGATAATTTGATCTCTTTTCAAATTATTAGTCCTTTAATTTCCTTCTCTTGTCTTATTGCTCTTGCAAGAGTTTCAAGCCCTATGTTGAACAGGAGTGAAGATAGTGGTTATCCTTTAATGGGAAGGCTTCCAGTTTTTCTCCATTTAGAATGATGTTGGCTGTGGATTTGTTGTATATGGCTTTAATTATGTTGAGATATGTTCCATCCTGCCCAATGCCCTCTAGGATTTTGAACATAAATGCATGTTGAATTTTGTCAAAGACCTTCTCTGCATCTATTGAGATGACCATGTTGTTCTTGTCTTTGAGTTCATTCATATGACTTATGACATTTATTGACTTACATATATTGAACCGTCCCTGCATCACTGGAAAAAAGTGACTTGATCATGGTGGATGATCTTTTTGATGTGTGTCTGTATATGGTTTGCAAGTATTTTGTTGAGAATTTTTGCATCTGTGTTCATTAAGGATATGGATCCATAGTTTTCCTTTTTTGGTTGTAGCTTTATCTGGCTTTGGTATTAGAGTGATGCCGACTTCATAGAAGGAATTTGGAATTTCTCCCTCCATTTCTATCTTTTTGAATAAATTAAGTCATATTGGATATAAATTTTCTTTAAATGTTTGGTAGAAATTTGTGTTGTAAATCCATCTGGTCCTGGGCTTTTTTTTTAGTTGGGAGGTTTTGTATTACTGTTTCAATTTCTTTTTGTGTTATGTGTCTGTTTAAGCTGTTTATCTCTTCTTGGTTTAGTTTTGGTGGTCCCCATGCTTTTAGATACCCATCCATTTGTTTCAGGTTTTCAAATTTAGTAGCATATAGGTTTTTAAAGTATTCCCTTATAATGTTCTGGATCTTTTTGGTGTCTGTTGTGTTCTTTCACTTCTGATTTTGTGAATTTGAAGGTTCTCTTTCTTCCTTTTGGTTAATTGGGCTAGGGATGTGTCAATCTTGCTTATCTTTTCAAAGAAACAGCTTTTGGATTCATTGATTCTTTGTATTGTTTTCTTTGTTTCTACTTCATTATTTTATGCTCTGATTTTTATTATTTCTTCTTTTTAAAAATATTTCATTTATTATTATTATTTTTATTTTGTGTATGAGTGTCTTGCCTGCATGTATGTGAATGCACCCATGTTCTGCAATGCTGCATAGGTCAGAAGAGGGCTTCGGATTCCCCTGGAACTGGAGTTAAGGATGGTTTGGAGCTGCCATGTGGGTTCTGGGAATCAAACCTGGGTCCTCTGCAAGAGCAGTCAGTGCTCTTAACTGCTGAGCCATTTCTCCAGCCCCCTATTATTTCTTCTTGTCTGCTGTGTTTGGGTTTCATTTGTTGTTGCTTTTCATATGTCTTGAGTTGCAATGTTAAGTCATTTATTTGTGTTTTTTTCTGATTTTTTAATGAAGGCATTTAGAGCTATAATCTTCCCTCTAAATACTGCTTTCAACATGTTCTAGAGGGTTTTTTTTTTGTGTGCTGTATTGTCCTTTACATTTAGTTTCAAGAATACTTTTATTTCTTTCTTAATGTCCTCTTTGACCCATTTGTCATTCAGGAGTGTTTTGTTTAATCTCCATGTATTCATGTAGTTACTAGGGTTTCTTCCAGTGTTGATTTTAACCTGTCTTGCATTGTGGCCTGATAGAATGAATGGGATTATTTCAGTCTCTTTGTATTTGTTGAGGTTTGCTTTGTGCCCTAATATGTGGTCGATTTTGGAGAAGGTTCCATGGGGCATTGAATAGAAAGTGCTTGGGTGGAATATTCAGTAGATGTCTGTTAGGTCCATTTGATATATGGTATTGTTTAATTCAGATGACTCTGTTAATTCTCTGTCCTGTTGTCCTATCTAATGGAGACAACAGGATATTGAAGTTCCCTATTATTAATGAGTTGGGATTAGTCTGGGTCTTAAAGTCCTGTAGCTATTGTTTTTATGATGTTGGGTACACCAGAGTTTGGGGAATATATGTTCATGAGTGTAATATCTTCTTGGTCAATTGTTCCTTTGATCTGAATGAATTGGCCCTCTTTATCTCTTCTGATTAGTTTTAATTGAAGCCTATTTTGTCAGTTATTAGAACTGCAATGCTTGCTTTTTTTTTTCAGTACCATTTGTTTGGTCTATTTTTTTCAATCCTTTCACCTTACGGTAGTGTCTGTCCTTGAAGTGAGATGAGTTTCTTGCAGACAACAAAAAGATGGGTTTTTTTCTTCATCCATTCAACTAGTCTGTGTCTTTTGACTGGGGAGTTCAGTCCATTGATATTTAAAGTTATTAAGAAAGACGTGTATTGATTCCTGTCATTTTTATTTCTGCTCACGTTCTTGGTATAGCAGTGCATTTCCACAGTTATATCGCCATTGAGTTTCTTTCTGTAACCCCTTAGGTATAGTCATTCCTTTCTTCAGCTCTTTGTATTGCTTCAGGAACTCTCTGAAGGGCTGGGTTTGTGGACATGAATTCTTTCAGCCTGTTTATGTCATGGAAGATGTTTCTTTCCACTTTGAATTTAATAGGCACTTTGGCTAGTAAAGTAATCTGGGTTGGCATCTAATTGTCGTTTAGAACTGGGAATACTTTAGTCCAGACTTTTCTGGCTTTCATAGTTTACACTGAAATGTCACCTGTAATTCTGATGGGTTTTCCTTTATATGTGACTCGTTGGTTTTCTTTTGCTGCTTTCAGTATTCTTTGTTCTGCACACTTAATGTTTTTACTATGATAGGCCATGGAGAGTTTCTTTTCTGGTCCTGTCTGTTTGGTGTTCTGTATGCTTCTTGTATTTGTATGAGTATGTCTTTCTTTAATTTGAGGAAATTTTCTTCTATAATGCTGTTGAAGATCTGGTCCATACCATTATCTTGAGATTCTTCTCCTTCCTGTATGCTTATGATTCGTAAGTTTGGTCTTTTTATGGTGTCACACAATTCCTGCATATTCCATTCTTGTGTTTTCTTAAATTTTTCATAATCTTTGCTTGAGTGGTCTAATTTGTGCACTTTATCTTCCAGTCTTTATGTTCTGTTTTCCATTTCATTCACACCATTGGTGAGGCTTTCTCTTGCCACTTCTAATTGGCTTACTGAGTGTTTCACTTCCTTCTTTATTTCCCCCTGAGTAGTCTTCAATATTTCTCTTTTCTGAATTCCTTCAGAAGTTTATCCATATCTTCTTTCAGTTCTTTGATTTCTTTCTTCATGTGTTCTTTATTCTTTTATCATGTTTATAATTTTTCTTTTGAGTTCCATGTCCTATGTTATCTCTATGGGGTTCTCATTGTACTCCTCTAGAGGACTGATGGTACTTGGTGGGGATATGTTATTTTGATTTTTCATGTTATTAGTTTTTCTTTGTGACTTTGAAATGTGGATTTCTTTTGTAGTTTCTGGTTTTTGTGTGAGACTCAAGCCTTCTTTTGTTGAGTTTAGGTCTGCTTCTTTTTGTAAACTTTTTGTGGCTTTATGATTTACTTGTTGGGCATGAAAAGCTGGTTGGTCTAGGCTTCAGGTTCTGTCTTTTGATTTTATATTGGAGTGGCCAAATTGCTTTCCTCTTGCTGCTCAGGAGTTCCCACAGTGGCCCAAGTCAGATCACATGAGGATCAGATGGTCTCAGGCTTTCTCCTAAGGTCTGGATCCCTCCAGGCAAGATGCTGGAATTTCGGGGCTTGGCTGGCCTGGGAGCAGGGTGCAGGAAAGATGCTGGCCTCCAGAGATGCAAAAGGAGGTGGGAGTGAGAAGCAGCCTGAGGGCTCCTGGTGACTACAGGGAGGAATTGGGTTGGTGTTGATGAATAGAATCAGGAAGCAGTGGGGATTCTGGGCTAAGACATCAGTCCACTGATCTGGGGTACCATTATAAGAAATGGGCCAGTGCCCCTGCTAGGATGAGAGATAGGGTGGGGGAGCTGGAAGGGTGAATGAGGCTGGGGAGTCAAGGTGCAGTGGGCATAGCAGTCAAACTTACCCAGGCAAGTTGTGGCATTGGGCAGCCCAGAGATGCAAAGGGAGGTGGGGAGGTGAGGGAGGAATTGGCTTCGTCTGGATGCAAAGGATCAGGAGGCAGTGGGGAGTTTGGGTAAAGAGGTCATTCCAGAGGTCTGGGGTGCCAAGACAGGAAATGTGCCAGTCCCCCTTCTAGTAGGAGAGATGGGGTAGGGGAACTGGGAGGGTGAATGAGGCTGGGGGAGTCAAGGCACAGTGGGCTTGGAAGCCAAACTTAACCAGGAAAGCTGCTGGCTCCAGGAAGTTGTCATAGTGAAATTAAATATTTTTAATTAAGTTTTTTCTAGTTTCAATGTTATCATAGTTTTTCTTTTCTCATGGTGGATAAATGAATTTAACTTTCTAGTTATTGTTGCAGCAAGAAAAACAAAAATAAATAATATTTAATTGACAGTGAAACTGTAAATCCTTAAGTGAAGCTTCATTGCTTCAAAATGTCTATCTTAACAATACTGAGATGAACAGATTTTGCAACAGGATAGAGTTAGAGTGGCTTCCTTAAAGCAGTTGTGTGAAATTTTCATTTATCAATTTATTAGAATAAAATGATAAAAGTAGTAAAATATAAATTGTTACGTGGAAACTTTTGCAATAAGCAGAGCAGGGGTGGGGGAATCAAATGAACAGAGAAGTTTTATAGCTTCTCAGTAGAAGGAAGAACATTGTAACAATCTGATCTGAACTGCCCAATGAAGGTGCTGCCTTCACAAAATAATTGTCCCAATGAGGGTGCTGAATGAGCCTGACAGAGATGGTATAAATGTGACATTTTAAAAGATGAGTTGATGGGATAAGCTGCAGTATCTTCCACATTGTGATTTTAAGATCATTTAGAGGAAAATTTAAGATGCAGCAAAAACACATGGAACAATGTTTTGGACAGAATATTTCTGCTCACCTTGACAGTCACGCATAATGACCTCTTTTCCACATTATCTAAAACATTTAGATATAAAAATTTAAGCTATTATCAGACTTAACCAGTCTTAACACTTTTAGAAACTTTACATTTGAATAAACAATAGAAATGAATAATTTTCCCAGAATCTATACCAACCTCATGGTTTAGAAAGTATAGAATAATAAATTTTGAAATAATTCCTTTCTTAAAAAGTAAAGTTGATTAAATCAAATAAATAAATACAAGAATGAGGTGGGCTATAGCTCAGTAGAAGAATGTTTACCTAGAATGCGTTAAACCCTGTATTCTATTTCCAGCACTATAAACCAAAATAAAAAACAAACCATATTCACTTTGTCTTGTACAACAGCATGATTTTAAAAACTTGTTTTAGCATGAAAGCTAATGAAAATAAAATGGATTTTTAGTTTCTTTTCTAAGTAAGAAGCATTTTTATCTCCTCCAGTTTTCCTTTAAAGCTACAAACCCACATGGAGCCCTCAGTCCTGTTAGCGTGTAATAATGAGCCCAGAAAACAGTAGTCTTTAACAAAGGCAAATTGTGATTAGAAGTTATCCCAAGCAGGGATTTTAAATGTAAGTAGGGGAAAAGGATTCTCACAGTGGAGTGCCCATCAGAAATTCCTAGGAATGTTTTTCAAGCACAGGCAGCGGATTTAGTAGGTCCAGGTTGTGATGTTAGAGTTCAAATTCCTCACAAATTTCCAGACAAAGCCAATGCTGCAGTTCTGGGCCTCATTTTGAGGATTATGAATTAAAAAACACTGAAGATACTGCAGAAGTGCTGTGAGTTTTTGGAGGAACAGACTTGAGGGCGAACTGTGAAGACCTTCACTCTGTGCTGTGATCACAAGGAACCTGCCGTCTGTTCTGTTCACACATTTAAGCCACATCCTTCAGCAACTAGACTCTTCCGCATTACTAGTGGAACCAGCAGCCATGCTCTCCTTCTATCAGCCATTCTAATTCTACCTGCATCCTATGAAACCTTCAATTTCCAGACACCTCTCTTATGCCATCACACTATGCTTATTTATTAATGCAAGATCTTTCACTGAGGACTCAGTTAATAGAGACTAGATCACATGGTTATATAGCTTGTGAGGAAGACAAAGCACCTTAGTTATTTCTCAAACATTAGAGTCAGGATTAGAAACAAATATTAATAGCAAAAATTTCTACTAAAGAGCTTAGTACCCAATCAGATTCTACTCAGATAAAACTGAACTCAGAAAGAATGTTTTCTTTTGGAAAAAAAAAATTTTGGACAGGGTCTCCTGTAGCCCTGGAACTCACTGTGTAGACCAGGCTGGCTTCGATCTCACAGAGATCCCCTTGGCCTCCAGCATAATGGGGTTAAAGGCTGCACCACCATATCCAACTTTAGAACTTCTATTTTTGAAACTGTGACAAAGAGAGTCAATTTGGCACATAAAAAAATGTGGCCTTGAGGTGCCTGCACTTCCAAGTCCCATCACTTCTTGCACCGCCACCCTTCTGAGAATGTATGAGAGTGCCTGACTCGGCCTCTTGGGGTGAACTGCCCAAATCTCACTGCACACATTCCCCTGCATTAGGACCATCTACAGTCCCTCTTACTGCTCCAGGGCTTAAGCTTCCCAGTTGGCTAGTAGGGACCAGCATGTACATTTCTCCTCTCCTCTCCTTGGACCTAGGCATTATCCCTCTGAGGTTAGTGAAGTGCACCTAACTAGCCAGTGTCTCTTCGTCCTTCTGGAGAGTTCCTGAGTAACCTGCCTGGATCCATCTGGTACCTCCAACATAAAATTAATGGAGAGAAACTGAAGCCTGTACCAACTAGCTTTTCAAACCCAATCAGAAAGCAACATAATCAAACTTCAACTCAAGAAAGGAAGGCATGAGTTTCATAACAGAGTCACAAACAATGACAACAACAACAACCTATTTATATGCCAAGACTAAAATGAAAAAACAATAATCTGAAAAACCAAAATAATATATCCCCAATAGCACAACCAGTGTTACAGAAGAGTTCCCTAAGGAGAACTCACTAGAGGAAACCCAGGTCAAAGAATTTAAAAGAGCAATCATAAACATGATTTAAAAAATCCAACAAATTTAAAGAACACACAAACAACTCAAAGAACTGAAAGAGGATAAGGATTAACTTCTAATTCAATTCATGAACTAGATAGAAATATTGGAGACCCCAGATAGCCAAAGAAACCCTGAACAAAAATTGAAATATTGGGGGGATTGCCATGCCAGATTTCAAACTATATTACAGAGCTGTAGTCATAAAAACAGCATGGTACTGGCACAAACATAGACCTGCAGATCAATGTAACAAAACTGAAGACCCAAATATGAGTACATGCAATTTCAGCCACCTGATATTTGACAAAGGGACCAAGAACATTCACTGGAGGAAAGACAGCATGTTCAGCAAATGGTGCTGGCAAAACTGGACCTCCACTTGTAGAAGAACAAAACTAGACCCTTATGTTTTACCTTGCAAGAAGTCAACTACAAATGGATCAAAGACCTCAATGTGAAACCTGAAACTTGGAAACTGTTAGAAGAAAACTTTGGCAATAAGCTACAAGATATAGGTATAGGAAAGGATTTTCTAAACCTGACATCAGTTGCTTAGGAAACAATGTCAACAATCAACAAGTGGGACCTCATTAAAGTAAAAAGTTTCTGTACTGCAAAAAAAAACAAAACAAAACAAAAAAAAAACCCAAAACAAAACAAAACAAAGCAAAAAGCAACCAAGGAATTGACGAGAAACCCAAAGAGTGGGAGAAAATCTTCACCAGCAACACATCCAACAGATGTTTAACATTCAGAATATGTAAAGAACACAAAAAACAAAAAAAAACCAAGAAAGTAAATAACCCAATTAAAAGATGGGCTAAGGATCTGAACAGAAAATTCTGAAAAGAAGAAATAAAAACGACTATGAAACATATTAAAAGGTGTTCAACATCATTAATTATTAGTGAAATGCAAATCTAAAGCATTTTAAAATTTCATCTTACCCCAGTCAGTCTGACTAAGATCAAGAGAACAAATGACACCAAATGCTGGAGAGGATGTGGGAGAAAAGTGATGCTCATCCACTGCCTGTGGGATTGCAAACTTGTGCAACCTCTATGGAAACCATTATGGAGAACTCTTAAAACACTAAAAATGAACCTACCATTTGACCCAGTCATACCACTCCTTGACATATACCCAAATGACTCATCCTATTGCAGAGACATTTGTCAATTCATGTTTGTTACTGCTCTTTGCACAACAGCTAATAGAAGGAACAAATCTGTGTCCCCCAACTTATAAGTGGATAATGAAAATGTGGTTCATTTACACAAAGGAGTTATGCTCAGAGGTAAAGAAAGACAAAATCATGAAATTTACAGATAAATGGATGGAACTAGAAACTGTTCTACTAAATGGAGTAACAGAGACTCAGAAAAACAAATGACATTTATTATCCCTTATATGTGGATCCTAGCACTAAATCATTATATGTGAGTATGTATCCAAATATACTTGCAGGAACCAGGATAATGAAAATGAACCTAGGAGGTAAATGGAAAGAAAGAACCTGAGAGAAAAGAACACAAGAAGATAGTTTTTATTAAGGGAGAAGTGGATAAAAATAGGGTTATTTTAATGGGGGCGAGGGAGGGTTATACAAGGAATCTTGGGGATAAAGGGAAAGAAGGAGCTCCAGAGAGGTGGGATCATACCAGACTGGAATTATCAAGGGAGAAATGGGGAAAATGGGAATGGTTTAAATGGGGAAGCAATGGTGGAAGGGTTAGACAGGGAAGGAGAGATAAATAATGCCAGAGGGAATTATGTAATTCTAACAACCTAAGGACAAATTACACATACAGTATCTCTACATGAGTCCAAGTGTATAGCTAAAGGCTACATAAGAGGAAACAGTGCCAGACAGGAGAAACCTTGCTTTGAGTTGTTGGCTATGGTGGTTCAAGAGACTCCAAAATTACAAGGGCTGTTGTCACAACCCTTGATTGCCTCACAGAACCTGAAGGTAAGACCCTACTGCTGAAAACAGAACATACTTCGGACACAGGATTTGGCACATTGGACCAAGAACTGACTTGGAAGTCACTTCCCCTGTAGGCTAGCTCTCATAGCTTTGGAGAGCACTATGAAGGTACCAAGGGAAAACATCAATCAATGGTCCAATAGTAACTTCAAGACCAAGTAACCACATCAATGACTGGCACAGTCATGAGGGCAATCAACAGCTACCTAATTGGAATAAAAGCCCACTCAATGGGAGGAAATTCAAGTGTAGTATGGTAGGCAAATACACGTGGCTGGAGTGGTCATAGATCTTAGAGAAAACCCCCAAGATTGTCACCCCAAGACTAATGTAATTTCTTACTATGTGCAAGATATGTATACTTATATTTATAGACAAATACCCCAGTCACCATTCATTAAAGAAGCTTCTTTTGCACCAGATGGAAACTCTTGCCAAGTACAATTGGTCATACACAGACACTGTCTATGAATTTCCCAGGCCTAAGTGACATATCTACAATGCAACCTCGATACATAAACCTCACAGAACATAAAACAGGGGTAAGAGGACACTTATGAATCTCTCAATTCTCATTAATGAAGCTCCCTCATGCAACAGAGGACCAGGAATGACACAAAATGTCACAAATGACCAAAGCATAAAGATTGAGGAGAGTCTACAGAATTCTGGTTCTTGGACAGGACCACTATATTAAACACCCACCCAGGGCTCTAGGGGCATTGTGGAAGGGGGGACAGAAAGAGCTAGGGAGTAGAAATAGAGTCCTACAAGCTCCTGGGACCCTAATCATATGAATATATAACAATGGTGTCAGGATACACAAGTCTCATGCAAAGTCAAGCAGAAAAAAACCCAACATAGAACTGGAGAAATGGATAGCAGACCCCAATCTTAGCTGAAGAAATATTGGCAACTAATTACTCCTAGGTGAGGAAGAACTGGTCTTCCTAAAGAAGGTGATTCTATATAAGCTGAATAGACCTCAGTAGATGAACTTGCACTGAGAAACATCTGGGGACACTAACTTGATACACTAGACCTTAACACACATTAGAGAATGTATGAATTCCAGTGGTGGGGCTATGGGAGGGTGCCATTGGGGAAGGGGGTATAAAGATGATTAAGATTGATTGAGTTCTGGTTGGAGTGCACAAAAATTCAATAAAACATATTTTAAAAAAATAAGGAAATTGAAACAGTAATATAAAAATCTCCTGACTAAAAAAGTCCAGACCCAGATAGATTTGCTGCAAAATTCTGCCAGACATTTAAAGATCTACAACCAATACTACTTAAATTATTAAAAAATTAGAAACAGAAGGAAAACTCTCAAACTCCTATTAAGCCAGTCTTACTCTAATAACCAAATCAAGTAAAGAAACAATAACAACAAAAAAAAGAAAACTACAGACCCATATCCTTAATGAACATTGATGCAAAACTTCTCAACAAAATACTTGCAAACCGCATACAGACACACATCAAAAGGATCATCCACCATGATCAAGTTGGCTGTATTCCAGAGATGCAGGGATGGTTCAATATATGTAAGTCAATAAACGTCATAAATCACATAAATGGGCTCAACGACAAGAACCACATGGTCATCTCAATAGATGCAGAGAAGGCCTTTGACAAAATTCAACATGCTTTTATGTTTAAAGTCCTAGAGAGAATTGGACTGGAGGGAACATACCTCAACATAATTAAAGCCATATATAACAAACCCACAGCCAACATCATTCTAAATGGAAAAAAACTGGAAGCATTCCCATTGAAATCAGGAACCAGACAAGGCTGCCCACTATCCC
>NW_008334003.1:1310771-1323207 GCF_000622305.1 Nannospalax galili
TAAAATAAATTAAAAAAAATGTTCATTCACCATAGTCAAGTTGATTTTTTCCAGAGATGCAGGAATGGTTCAATATATGCGACAAAAAATGCAATACATCATATAAAGGTATAATAAAAATGTGGTACATTTACACCATGGAGCTCTACTCAGTGGTAAAGAAAGAAGTATCATGAAAATGGATGGAACTAGAAACTCTTATACTAGCTGAAGTAACAGACTCAGAAAAATATATGACATACATTCTCCCTCATTTGTGGATCTTTGCACCAAATCTTTATATGTGAGTATATACTTTGTTTTAACTGCAGGAGTCAGGAAAATGGAAAGAAACCATGGAGGTAAAGGTAAAAAAGGAGCATGAGAGAGGAGTAGTAGGATACAGGTGTTAAAAAGATTGAAATGGATAAAATGGGAGTATTTAACTGGCAGGGTTAGAGGGAGGCTTATACAAGTAACCATGGGGGTAAAGGGAAAAAAATGAGCTCAAGAGAGGATGGATTATAGCAGACAGGTACAATTAAGGGAAAAATGAAAAATGGGGGACTTTCAACTGGGGAGGGAGGAGCGAAAGTTAGGGAGAGAAGGAGAGATAAACAATGCTTAGGTGATATGAAAAAGAAGAGGGAAATGTATTGGTTAAAAAGCTTGAAAAATACTGACACAATATCTGTACATGAGTGCATGTGTATGTTATATACGAAGGTTATATACGAAGAAACACAGCGCCAGACAGGTGAAACCTCCCTTTGAGTTGTTGGTCAGGGTAGTCCAATACACTCCCAAATTTACACAGACTCTTGCCTCAGTCCTTCATTATCTCCAAAAACTTGGAGATAAGGCTCTGTTGCTGAAGACAGGACAAACTCTGGACAAGCTCAGGACAGGACCTGGAGCAATGGAGTTGGAACTGACCTGAAGCCACCTCCCTGAAGACTCCCTCTCAAATTTTTGGAGGATACTATTCTAGCTTCTAAGAGAGAAAAATCAATGAATGTACCAATCCCAGCTTTAAGCCTAATAACCACAACAATGACCAGCACAGCAAACTATAGCAGTGCAGTAGTGGCACTTTTATCTTTGGGGTCATGAACAGCTATTTAATTGGAGGGAACTCATGTTGGCATTGTAAACACAGCCAAATACACAGGGTTGGAGAGGCATAGACCTTAGAGAAAATCCTAAGGCTGTCACATCCCTAGACAAACATTACTTTTTACTGTATGCTTAATATTGGTCTTTATATTTACTGACAAGTGTGTCAGTCATCACTCATCAAAGAAGCTTCTCTTGCAACAGATAGAGACTATTACAGAGTTCTACAACTGGTCACACACAGAGAATAAGTGTTGTGAAATGCTGAACCTTAAGTGATACATCTACAATTGAACCTTTAAACCTAAGACCTACAGAACATAGTGGAACAACTGGCAGAGAGAATACTAATGCATTTCTCAACTGTCATCAATAAAGCTTCCTCACGTAACAGGCCGATGAACATACAAGGACACAAATGGCCAAAGTGTAGAGAATAAGAAACTTCAGAGTATAGGCTATTGGGCAGGACTCCTACGTTATACTTCACCCACCCAGGGCTCAGTGACCATTGTAGAAGAGGGGCCAAAAGATTTTCAGAGCTGTGGAAGGAGGTGCATGAACATAAGGAGCCAGAGACTTACATTCTCCTGGGACCTTGCTCATATGAACTTAGAGCAATGGTGACAGCATGCACAAGGCCTCTGTAAACTCAATCAGACCGTAATCCAGTATAGAACTGGGAAAATGAGCTGGAGGCTACAACTTTGGTAAGGAACTTCTACTAGTTGATCACTGCTGGGTGAGGGAGAGTTGATCTTTAAGGGAGTGATCATAGATAGGCTGAACAGATTCCAGAGGATGAACTCACACTGAGGTACATCTGGGTATACAAACTTGACTCGATAGGCCTTAAAATATATTTGCAAAATGCATGAAGACCTGTGGGCAGACAGGGAAGAGGGAGGGGCTAATTATGATAAACATGTACTATAATTATGATAAACATGTATGAAATCCAGAAAAATTCAATAAAATGTACTTAAATACTTTAAATATTAAAAAAGTATGACATTATTGACATTCCATGAAACCATTTCTAATGTAGCTAGAAACTCTTTGGAAAACAGGCATTTCACTGAGTTCTAAAGCAGAAAGAAGGCCTACTTGAGTTTTGTCAACTTGACAGGAAGTAATTACCTGGGAAGCGGGAGCCTCGGCTGAAGAATTTCCTAGATTTGAATGGCCTGGTGCCAAATCTGTGAGGTATTTCTTAATTGCTAATAGATGTAAGAGGGCCCAGCCTATGGTTGGGAGTACCACACCTAGTCAGGTGGGTCTGGGTTGTGTTGGAAACGTGGCTGAACAGTCCACAAGAGTGTTCAGCTTCCTCTGTGACCTCTGCTTTAGTTCCTGCTTCCAGGTTTCTTCCTTGAGTTACTGTACTGCCTTCTATCAGTGATAGGTTGTGACCAGGAAACAATAATATGAAATAAACCCTTTCTCTCCAAGTTAGTTTTGGTCAGTGTTTTTAAATTTTTTTTATTGATTCAACAACTTTATACAATGTATTATGATCACACTCAGACCCTCCATTGATCCCCACCTTACTATCTCCCCATCTGACTTCATGTCTTCTATTATTATTTGTCTTTTTAAAAAGGACTATGGGATTGAATCTGTATTTCTTACATGCCCTTGGGTGTGGATTTATCCCTTGGTGTCTGGTCAACCTACCAGACATGACATCTATCAATTGCCAATAGGTCCTCAGCTAGGCCTGGGGTTTTCTGCCCATCTCCTCCTTCAGTGCTGGGCCCCAAGCTGGCTCATGCTTGCACAGGTTTTGTGCATGTTGTCATAAGTGCTGTGGGTTCATATGTGCAACTATCCTGTGGTACCCAGACAACACAGTTTCATTGTATTAATCTACCACTTCTGGCTCTTACAATCTTTTAGCCCACTTCTTCTGCAATAAGCCCTGAGCCTTGGGAGGAGAGGCTGTGATATAGGGGGCCCAGTTAAGGTTGAGGACTCTGGAGGCCCTTATTTTCTGAATGTTGGCCTTTGTCAGCAGCAGAAAGCAAACTAGAACAGAAGGCTAAGTAGATCCTGAGATAAGGAGCTTGAACTTTAGTAAGGAAAACAGTTAAATATAATATTTTAATATAGAAACATTTTTGCTAATAAAAGGAATTCTAAAACTATGTGTTTATTTTTTCAAAATGGTTTGTTTATACACATCTATATTTACAAAGAAACTTTAAATACTGAGTGGATTGAGAATAGCTATTCTTTTTCAACCTATCAAACTACATTTTAGATGTCACATTTTTATTTGTTGGTTTGTTTGTTTGAGAGCCAAATCAGCCTGGTCTAGAATCACTGCAACCTTCTTACCCCAGCCTTCTGATTACTTGGACCACATATATTATTATAAATAAATGTCTAACAAAACAATGCTTCAGATATAATGAACACAGCATAGGAAAAAACGTTTATTCAAAGACTACGTATGAACTGAGAGAACATAAACAAATGATGAGATGGTGAGTGATGTTGACACTCTTTGTCTTTGTCATGTCTCTCTTTTCATGATACTGATTCCTGTACATAGATCCTGTTTATAACATGCATGGGATAAGGGCAATGTAAAGACAGGCACTGCCAACAAAGAGAATGCCCATTCTTCAGTCTAGAGAGTGTGGGGTGCTTTCTCAGAAGATGGGCCACATGAGCCAAGCTTTCAGTTAAAACTGTCAGTTAAGAGGAGTAAGAAACAAGAAATTAACCAAAGGTGGTTGAAAGATGTGGCATGGTGTGTTACATATGGAGGAAATGTTGACACATAAGATGACTGTGTTATGAACATTGAGAGAGGTGGAATGGAGGCTGCAGAAATGAGCAAAGGCCAGATACAGTGGGCTTCTTCTGTCACAGTACAGCATCAGTGTGCACCCAGTGTATGATAGTGACCCTAACATCTCCTTTCTAAAGGGGAAGATCAGTGAAGCAGCAGGTGTAGCAGAGGTAGGTTTCAGAATACCAGAAAGATATTGTGTATCTTCTGTGAAGGACAATTGTCCTAACCCATCTCTTGCCTCGGATTCTTGTTGGTAATTAAATATCTAGAACTTTAACAACATGTGGTTGTCTACTGAATGGCTACATTTCCTTGTCTTGAAATTGGGTGTGAGCTGAATAATAGTAACCTCAGTGTCCAAGTTCTTCAGGGCCTGTTTTACAATTTGAAACACACAGAAGCCACAGGGACTGGAATTTTCATTCTACCAGTTGTTTGTCTTTGCGCTCCTTTCTCGTCTCCTCCTTAGCTCCCTTTCTATTTCCTTCCTTCTGTTTTAAGGGATGCCATTTACAAGGGCAAAGTGAAGGGAAGTAATGACAAAATCATTAATATTCTCCTAAATGATTGGTTGTCACAGGTTTTTACACGCGCGCGCACACACAGACACACAGACACACAGACACACAGACACACAGACACACACACACACACTGATAAAGCTGTCTTCATGAGTCTGTACCATAGACATTTCTAAGACCATTCTATCTTGCTCTACAATTCCTTTTGGTTATTTATTTAGTATTTAAGGTTCTAGAGACTAAACTTTAAATAAAAGAAGTAATACAAATTTGCTATTTATCCGTGTATGGATCATTTGTGCTTATTTCTTTATTCTTCATGCTCAAGATCATGGGTAAGTAATAAGAACCATTCTTTGCATTAAAAGGAGATGCTTTAAAAATCCTGCTGTCTGGGCCGTGCATGGTGGTGCTTGCCTTTAATCCCAGCGCTTGCGAGGCAGAGGCAGGCAGATCTCTGTGAGTTCAAGGCCAGCCTGGTCTACATAGTGAGTTCCAGGACAGCTGGAGCTACAGGGAGACCCCCCAAAAGGTCAAAAAGACCAAAAAAAATTCTGCTGTCTTTAGCATTTCTTGAATACGTAAAAACTTTCACAGTGGCTGAATTTATTTAAACATATTACATTCTTACTAATCATTTATGTTGCTAGGCCTATAGCTGATTGCGGGTGGCTGTTCAGTTTTAAAACATATACTTTATAGATGGAAAAACCAGGTGAGCTTGAATGGCCCTGCATCTTCACACTGTGCGAGCAGCTCTGTGATGCCTGTGTTTGCCACAGAGAGGCATTACTGGACTTATCTTTCCTGTCATTCCTCCCAACAGCAAGGAAAGGAATTCCCTAGAAACTTAGTTCTCATCAGCTTTACCAGGAAATGCCATATACTTATACATAAAAAGAACCTTTCAGAACTAGTGGTACTTACAAATTATACATGATTTTTAAGGTAGAGAATATTTTCCTGAGCAGATCAGATCATCTCAGGCAACAGAATCCTTTAAAGCTCAAGACAGAGCAGTTATCCCTTTGCTACCTATTTGAAATTTCTTTCTATAAACTACTTCAATATTTCAAGAAAAGCTATGACCCTTATTTCAACAGAACTCTGGGTCAATATGATTTGTGGAAGCCATGCATCTCATGGGCTTGAACTTCTATGTGAAAGGGAATGTGACTTTCATCAGAGCACAGACAGGAAAGCAATAGTTTGAAAATGTGCTTTCTAGTCCCCTGCTGCCACTGACTCCCCATCCCTCACCACCCCAAACAGCTAGCTAAACAGCTAGCACTTATCCTAGCTGATCTTGCTGCTTCCTAAACACAATTAGCAGGTTTAAGAAGAGAGAAGGAACCAGGCAGAAGCTAAAGGAATTACACGCAATTAAAATGTGTTTGTGAGGTACTCCCAGTAGATGTGGCACAAACTTGACTCATCACAGGCCTCAGGAAATGGAAAAGATTATCCTGCCTAATTTGAATCTGAATCTAAATATAATCTTAAGACCATAAGATCACACAATATTTCCAAGCATAACACAATTGAAATAGAGACAAAAAGGCTTCTGGTATTTCCTTATTGAAATGGAAGCATCAACAGAACTGTGGAGTTTACCAGAAGTTCCTGTGAAAAGATCAGCAGAAAACATAGAAGCTACCACAGAGTGACTAGGCCACAGTGCCATTCAAATAGGCCAGTGTCTTCTTCCCCTCCAGTTCCATGTGGGTTAATCGTGCCTTGATATTTCTATCTCCTCCTCCCTTCCAGAGTGAATGAGCAGTTGATTATTTTTTATGGCCTCAAATTAAATACTATTCTTCAAAGATATTAAAATATTGTTATGCCAATTATTGTCTAAAATTCATGAAAATTAAAATTTCCTCATGCTTCACCTGTTACTTTGTCTAAAGCCTTCCCACCACTGCTTCCTCTTGCATTGTTTGTCATCATTTCCGTTCTAAAAATTCTTCATACTTGAGTTGTTCACCATCATTACTTACCTCCACTTAGAAGAAGCTCCAAAATCTTGCCACTTGGGTAGGACTTGTGTCTTTCTGTGACATACAAAGACCCACCTAGATGTTCAACCTCCTTGATATCTGGTCTCATTGTACGGAAAAGCTTGAGCAATTATACAAAGTACTGGGCTTTATTTCTGTATCGTGTTCCTCAGTAAGCTCATAATATGTAGGCTGAGAGGTTACAGCCTGTGGACAGGGCCCCCTGACATCTCTCAACAATGAAGAAAATGCCCCACATACATAGCCACAGGCCAGTTCAACGGAGGTAATTCCCTAATTGAGGCCCTCTCTACGCAGGTGTGTCAAGTTGACAACTAAATATATCCAGCATAATTGACCTCTTGTCAACTTGACACACAAACACATCACTATCAAACCACAAGCTTTCCATTTTTATCTCAAAGGCATGAAGTTAATATTACAACATAAAACAGTACAATTTAAAATTTTCACAGTCCTTAAAAAACCCAAACATTTTATCAGTTCAAAGTCTCTTTGACAAGTCTTTTAACTGTGAGCTCCTATAAAAAATTCAAAACAAGAAAAGCATTGACTTACTTCAAAAGGGAAGAATCAAGCACACTTAAGCAAAACCAAAGTCCAGCAAATTATCTCAAGTCTGGACATCTGGGATTCACTCATAATCTTCTGGACTCCAAAGGACTTTGGCACCACGACTTCTCTGGCTCTGCCATCCATGGCACACACAGCTTGTCTTGTAGGCTCAGTCAAACTCTGCTCCATACCTCCTGCTGCTCTTAGTGGTCATCCCATGGTCCTGGAAACCTCAATATACTGGGATCTCTGCTGAAATTGAGGCTGCTCCTTCATCAGTGGGCTGTTCTGTTCTCTTATGGTACAAAGCCTCAGATTCTCTCCATGACCCCTTTAATCCTGGGTAGGGAGGTGTCTTCACTGCAATTGAGGCTACACCTTCACCAATGATCTTTCCTGGCCTCTCAGGGTACAATGTCTCAGCTGTTCTCCAGGACCCTTTCATGCCTACAAGACAAAAACCATGCAGGACACTCTTACACATTACCAAGACCCGGTTCCAGCTTGAGATGGAGAGTGATGCCCCTGACCCCCTGACCGTAGCTTCTGTGTACTGACCCATGTTTCCCAGAAGACTGTTCCATGAGGATGCTGGCCTCTTGTTACTCACAGCTGATTTTTCAGTCCCAGCAAACCAGCATCAACCAATAAAGCAAAAGTTTCGCTTCAGTGGTGCTGGTCTCTTCTTAATCGTAGTTGATTCTTCAGCCCCAGCCAACCAGAAGCAAAAGATTCTCAAACAGCCCTGATAATAATACCTACTTCCCTTTGAAATTTCACAAGCCAGGCTTGCATTGTCTACAGCTCTGTAAACAAAACTCTTCCAAGCTCCACGGAACAGCTCACTAAATCCTAAGCACTCAATAGCTTTTCCAGTGCAAATTTCCAAACACTTCCACAATCCTCCCCAAAACAACTGGGTTGGGTTTGTCACAGCAATATCCTACTCTAAGTACCAATTTCTTTTCTAGTTATTTTCTATTGATGTGATTTAAAAAAACAAACAAACAAACAGAAAACACTGACTAAAACCAACTTGGGGAGGAAAGGGTTTATTTGGTTTATATCTCCTGGGTCACAGTTCTTCACGGAGGGAGCCCAAGGTAGGAACTCGGGAAAGAAACTTGGAGGCAGGAGCTGAAGCACAAGCCATGGAGGAATGCTATTACTGGCTTAGTCCCCCACTCTGTGCTCATCCAGCTTTCTTATACAATATAGGACAACATGCCCAGGATTTGTACTACCCACAGTGGGCTGGGCCCTCCCACATCACTCAAAGTGAAGAAAATGCCCCACAGACATGGACACAGGCCAGTCCAGTGGAGGAAATTCCCCAACTGAGGCCCCCTCTACCAGGGTATTCCAAGTTGCCACTAAAGCTGTCTAACACAGAGGCTGTATCTTCTTTCTGCTATGCCTAATTCCCCGAGAGTCACAATGTACCTGTGTCCATTGATTGCTCTCAAACGCAGGCTCGAATAGACTAGTTTATAAATAGATCTGGGTTGCTATTTCCATATTTCTTCACTAACAACATTAAATTTTGTCCTCTAATTTCCGCTACTGTTCTCTTCCTTAATTATGCCAATATCATCTTGGATTTCAGATTCATGATGAAATTCATATCTAGGACTATCTTTCAGTCTAGTATCCTATCACCTCTCTTAACCTAATTTTGTCAAAGAATGGAGGCCTGCATTGAAAGCTGAATGACTGAAGCTGGAAGTAACCCTCTCTTATCTCCCTCCTTTAGTTTCTCCAACCAGTACTATATCTACTATAGAAAAAGCAATAATGGCTATCATTTATAGAATGTCAGCTTTATATCAGGAATTTTATAGAAACCATTTACTTAATTCTGCCTCCAATCCCCAAAGGTCTTATAGACTTCACTGGGTAGTTGAGGTTATTGAAAGTTGTGCATCTAGTAAAGTCACTAGGCTATAATTTAACCTTGGTTCTCTTGTATTTCAAAATTTTCCTGTATTTAACTTTCTCACACTGCTCTGGGATACCAGAAAAAGTAGCAGTCAATAAGATTACAGACTCATGGAGTCAGAAAAGTAAACATCCCACTATACCCAGTACAACCCAAGTACACACTAATAAAAAATATATATTCAAAGTGCACAAAATTCTTGAGGATGCAGATAAAGAAACAGGGGGACTTATGAAGAGGACCATTGTGGTGGTAAATAAAGGGAAGTTATGTTTGAGCTCATTGTCTAACAGTAAGATGAAATTCATGACACAGAAACTTGAGCTAGCCACTAGAATTGCGTATGTATTATCTGCTTTGCTATCTTTTAATTATTATCATTCTCCTTAATGAACTTCATAATACTGTTCCACATAGGAAGGTTCTTTTTCCATTTACAAACTTCTATTTTCCCTTTCTATTCTGTCACTTAACCTAATACCTCATCCCTGAAGCTGTTCAGTTTCTAACCATAAGTAATAAAGATAAAGATAGATTAAAACAATCATTTTTCTTTCCTTTCCCTTTTGTTTTGTGAGAATGGTCTGTAGTCCTCACAAAACATCAATTTCTTCTAATTAGATATGTTGTAAAAGTACATGATGAAGGACAAAATTTGATATGATACAGAAACAATAGAAATAAATATTCAAAACAGCAAAAGTAGTTATAATCTTTGCTGTGATTAACCTACTAAGTTGGATAAGATGTCTAGAATCATGAAAATTATCTTTAAAATACAAAGTACTGAAACATTTGAAGTCCTTGAATTTATAAACAAAAGCAGCAAAATGAATTTCTAGAGAGATTCATGTTAATGGACTGATAAAATATAGACAGAAAGTATGTATTTGTGGGTCTCCTATTGTATTTCTGAAAATCAACCCATAAACTGTAAACAATGATCTCAATGGACACTGAGAACACCTTTGTAAAAGTTTACTATCCTTGCATGTTACAAACTGAAGAAACTAGGACTACAAGAACAGCTATAGACAACAAACCTATAACTAATATTACGTTAAACTGCGAAGCTTTCCCACTAAAATTGAGAGCAAGGCAAGGATATTCAGTTTTTCCACTCTTACTCAGTATAGAATTTTATGTCTCAGCTAGAGCAAGAAGATAAGAGATAGAAATAAAAGGTATGCAATTATGAAATGTAGTCAAAATATCCTTATTTGCAAAAGAGTGCTAAAGACGCCTTTAGAAAAGTCCAGGAACTGATGAACACTCTCAGCAATGTATCCAGATACAAAAACATAAACAAAATCAATCATAAACAAAAATAAAATAGTGACAGTAATGACAAAAATACATAAAATAATGAAAACAAACCAGTAAAAAATTTTTTATACATAACAGCTTCAAAAAATACTTTGGAATAAGCCTAGCAGAGGAAGTGAAAGAACTCTATAATGAAAAAATTTAAAGACTGAAGAAGTAAACTGAAGAGGACACTAAAAGATAGAAAGAACCCCATGTTTATGGAGAGGCACAATATTAAAAGCACTGTGAAATGACTGTCGGTGAGAGACTATAGTTCAATGCAACCCCATCAAAATTCTAATTCATTGAACTAAAATAATGTCCTAAAATTTACGTGGAAGAGCAAGAGATGCTTGAGAACCCCAAATCTTGGCAAAATGAACTGTCCTGGGCATATCCCTGTTTCCAAATTCAACTTATCCTACAGAGCTATAGAAACAAATATATATATATTCCCCACCATATAGGGGAAAATGTTTAAGGAATCACCATACCCAATTCCAAATTATACAACAGAGCCACGGTATTGTCACAAAACAGACACATAAATCATTGGAAGGAAATAGAGTACCTAGATATTAATACACACAGCTATATCCACCTGAATTTCTGACACAGAAGCTTAAAACATAAAGTGGAGAAAAGACAGTCTCTTCAATAAATCATGCTGGGAAAACACATAGAACAATGAAAATATATCCCTATTTCTCACTCTGAACAAAAAGAATCAAAGATTTAAAACCTAAAACTCTGAAACTGTTAGAGGAAAACACTTTAAGATATAAACAGAAGTAAGAACTTTTCACAAAATACTCCAGTAACCCAGAAAATAAAACCAAGAACTGACAAGATTGCACAAAATTAAAATGCTTCTGACAGCAAAGAAAATGATTAATAGAATCAAGGGACAGCCTACCAAATGGGTGCAAAGTCTTTTCTAGATATACATCTGGTAAAGGATTAATATATAGATTATATAAAGAACTAAAAACTAAACACCCCAAAGTATAAGAACACAATAAAAAAATTAGCTAAAGAAATAGATATCTCTCTAAAACGAAGATCAAATGACTAATTTCCGAATAAAAAAGGCTGACCATCCTTAGTTACAGGGGAAATGCAAATTAAAACCACATTGAGTTTTCATGGTACCCCAGTCAGAATGATGAAGAACAAGTGCTGGTTAGTATGTATAAAGAAAACCCATATTCACTGCTAAAAGGAATGGAAATTTGTCCAGCCATTTTACACATAGTATGGAGGTTCCCCCAAATATTAAAAATAGAGCTACCACTCAGCTACTTTATACCCAAAGGACTAAGTCATCTTACTATAGAGACGCTTGAAATCCATGTTTATTCCAGCACGATGTGTAATAACCAAGTTATAGAATCAGCCTAATTGTCTGCCGACAGATGAATCAATAAAGAAAATGAAGTATCTATTTATAACAGAATTTTATTCAGTCACTAAGAAGGATACAATTGTGTTGTTTGCAAGAAAAGGGATGTAACTATAGATAATTACCTTAGTGAATCAAGTCAGACTTGGAAACACACATATTTCTCTCACCTGTGGATCCTATCCTTCATTTGGACCGCATACAGCAATTTACACATGTGGTTTCATCTCCACTGCTCCATTCAATCCTCTGACAAAATGCAGCATACGGGACAAAGGGGTTTATTTGGCTTGAAACTCCAGGCACATTATTTCAGGGAAGTCATGACAGGAATTCAACCAACTAGTCACATCGCATCCAGAGTCAAGAGCAGAGGGAGATGGATGACCCATGCTGCTCGCTGCTGCTCTACTCGCTGCTGCTCAGCTCCGTCTTGACTCTCGTACTAGTCTGGACCCCCAGCCTAAGAAAGGGTGTCATCCACAATGGGAAGGATCTTCTTGTGTCAATTAGTAATCAAGACACTCGATGGATGACCCATGCTGCTCGCTGCTGCTCTACTCGCTGCTGCTCAGCTCTGTCTTGACTCTCGTACTAGTCTGGACCCCCAGCCTAAGAAAGGGTGTCATCCACAATGGGAAGGATCTTCTTGTGTCAATTAGTAATCAAGACACTCCTACAGGTCAGTTAATCCAGATGTCTATTATCTGAATGATTCTATTTCACAAGTTGATAGTTGAAACCAACCAGCACAGTAACTAAAGGGAGCAGCACGTAGGACAAAGGGAGGAC
>NW_008334003.1:1324762-1336129 GCF_000622305.1 Nannospalax galili
AGACGGAACTGGTAAAAGAAAGGAGCCAGGGGCTCCTCCCAAGCCCATGTGACCCCTGAGGAACAGATCCTCAAACGGCCTTAAGAGTAAAAATAACTGATTTATCTGGACCTATTCTATGGCCTTAAACACCCAAAAGGAAAGTATAACCAAAGATTAAAGGGGCCGGTATAATTTCATAAGAGCATGTCCAGTTTTTACATGTCAGCTGGAGACTCAAACTTGGGTCTTTATATTTGTATCACAAGTGCCCTACTGAGAAGAGTAACAACAAATAAGTTTATCTGGTCCAATGGTATGTCCTTAAACACCCAAAAGGGAAGTATAACCAAAGATGAAAGGGGCCGGTATAATTTCATAAGAGCATGTCCAGTTTTTACATGTCAGCTGGAGACTCAAACTTGGGTCTTTATATTTGTATCACAAGTGCCCTACTGACTGAACCATTGCCCTAGTTCTCATATCTATGTTTTAATCACAATAATCACTTTGGTTGGCTTTGTGGAATTGCAGGTTTGGTTTTAAAATTTCAATATTTTCTGTGTGAACACAAATTTTGATTAATACAAAGTAAAAATATTTAATTCACTCAATCATTAAATTGATCCTTCTCATGTGCTTACTAAGTGTTAGACTAAGTACTTGACAATGGTGAGGTCTCACAAACAAGATGCACATACAGTACCTTTTTTCTGAGACAGACTCTCCTGTGTAGACAGGCTCGTCTTGATCCTCTGATCCATCTGTGCTGTAATACATGGAACTATGAGTGTCATAACATGAAACACAGTCTTGCGGGCAAATTAATGTTGAATGGGTATTTAAAACTGAAAACAAATGTTGTATGAAACTGTCACAATTCATATACACATTTCATATATGACAAAGCAGCAGACTACCAATGTAGTTTCTCTTCATAGATTGCTTTAGCGGTGACCATAAGAATGACTAGAATTTAGTTGAGCTGGGACTCAGAAATTTAGAGGGGGAGAAGCATTCCAGGCAGAGAAAAAAAAGAATCAGAAAACGGTCAGGAAGTAAATTATTTGTTTAAGTAACAGATACCTTTGTGTAGATGATCAGTGTATTTCAGAATATTTGCCTTCAAAGTTTTGGCAGTGGCTTAAAGTTTATTTTGATCAGAAAGACACTAAGAATATTTTAAAGCTTTTTCTTTGACCAGAGTATACCCTATATAGCATTTTATTTAAAAATCCTGTTCTGATTACAGTAGAGAATAAATATGTGATGGGCATATACAAAGTGGCTAAGAAAAGTAGACATATTTGGACCATTGCATAATCTGGTAAAAAAATTCACCAGAAACAAAGCATCATACTAACTGAACATCACCAGCTTCTGATGAGAGTTTGAGGTCCTCTCTCAGCTCTTTGGAAATTCCATGGTCCTGTGTCAACTCTGACTAAAGTAAAAATAGCACACTGGCTGAGAATGTGGAACCTGGAGTCAGAAAGTTTGGCTTCACTTTTGCATTTACCAGACCTGTTGGGCTCCTTAAACCCCTTTCTAAATTTCGATGAAATTCAGAAAGATAGAAAGAGTATGAATAATATTTATCACACAGAGACTGAGAAGATGGTTCAGTCAGGAAATTGCTTGGTGTTCAAGCATGAAGACTTGAGTTCAGTTGCCCAGCACCCACATAAGAAGCCAGGTGTGGGACAGGAATGGCTTCCTGACCAGCCATTCTATCTGCATCAGTGAACTCCATGTGTAGTGAGTGACTCTGCTCAAAGTTAATGCTGAGAACTATCAAGGAAGACACCAGACATAATCTTCTGGTGTCCATACACACACAAATACACTGACACAAACACACAGGCGTGCACACGCATGAACGTGTACACATAAAAATATCAAGTGAAATTATTAGCAAGATTGAAAAGCACAGAAAGGGGTTTGCCACAAAATAAATGCCAAATATAAATATCTGCTTCTAGTATCATTACACTCACAAATACATTTAAAGCATGTAGTATAGCATGTGGTTTTGGTGATTATCTGGCTTCGGGAAGGGGATAGGGTTGTTTTGTGAGGCAAGTAAAAGGTACATATTACAGCTATGTAATGAGTATCATCTCCTGTTTGTGAAGTGACGGAGGCCACCAAAAAGTACTAAAGAAAGACATTAGGGAGACGCTAATGGCTGCGTATGACAAGCATTTATTAATATTGTATTTAACAGGGAAAACTCCATGCATTTCCTTTAAAACCCCACATGCTGGGAATCAAGGTCTTGAGCCAACTTTGAGCTATGAAGTACCTGCCAGATATCCTAAGAGAGGCATAATGGAACCTGGCTTTAAGATAGGTTACCAGAAAATATGTTGTAATATAATTCATAATATTATAAGGAAATAAAATGAGAGAGAGAGAAAGAGAGAGAGAGAGAAGAGGAGAGGAGAGGAGAGGTAGACAACAAACACACTATCAAGGAACAAAATGAATTATTTGGAATTTAAAACCTCAAAATTGAGATTGTACACTTAGAAACAAGTGATTTTGATAGAACTAGCATGGGTTTACTGAACATAGTTTTCAAATCTGTTGCCACATAAAACATTTTATGTGATAAATGTTTTAAATTTCTTTCATATGTGACAACTTGTAATTTCCAGCTACCTATGATTTGAGGTAGTTCTATGTCTTGAAGAGATGATGATGTTGAACATACACAGCAGACTGTTCCAAGGTCACCTAGCCAGGGGTGGGGTGATCACTCACAGAATGACTTATTTCTCACCTACCTTGAGGCTTGGGGAACACTTTTTCTGAATAATTACATATTCTGGTTTATCTGAATTGTTACAATACAAACTTTTCTTGTAATTTTTCTCAGTTGCTAATTCTATTGTGAAAATTAAATATGAGCTAGCACCTAGTACTTTTAGTTTATATATTGTGGTAACTTTCTTCTGAAGAACTCAGAGCACTGCACACATTTTGCACTAATTATTTGGTTTTGAACTTATAATTGTAACTAATCCACTCATTCTGTTCTCTGGCTTTCAGACCTTGTTATTCTCTTCCCAACTGCAATTTCCTTATGAATCTCTTTGCCTTGAAATTTTCCAAGACTGCTTAACAGGAGTGCCATATTTAGCTTCTAAATATGTCTTATTGTCCTAGACAAGATTGTTCTCTTTTGAGTTGGTGTCAAGGGATTGACTCAAAATAACTATTCTTTTATTACAAAGAAAAGAGTAGAACCAAAGAAATTCACTAAAATGTAAGCTTCACAATCAGTTTTAAAAGAATAGTCATCAAATATCTGCAGCTTCCATGGAGGCAGGTTTGAGGCCCTCTCTTTGCTCTTAGGGAATTCCAGTTTGAAGAACTCATTTGATTTATAATGTCACACTGTATGAAAAGGGAGGAGAGAGGCTAAGTATCAGACTTCAAATTTACATTGGAGTCAGACACTAAAGCTTATGGAACTTATTTGCAATCTACTCTGTGCTCTCTTGTGCTCTGCATATCGGTGAATTGTGGGTCTCTGTATTAATCACTATCTGCTACAGAAAACAGTCTTGCTGGTAGTTGTTACCAGGCACTCATGCTTAACAACTTTCCTTCAACCGCCCCCCCAACCCCCCCAATTCTATTTAGCCTCTGGTGGGACTGGCAAAAGTGATTCTATCTTGATTCAATAACTCGTTATTATTTTATTATTTCTCTCTTGACACAGAGAAAATATTTTCTAAACACATGATTGATCAATCATCTGGCAATGCAGTTTTGGTTATTTCTCCACTGAGACTGTTTACTGGGATGGGGAAGAATAGGAAAAACAGATGTGAGCAGGAAAAGGACTGCACAGAAACCAGATGTGTGTTTTGGGAATGCTACTTTTGAGATTATTAAGAATCTAAGAAGATACTCAATTTCCTCTGAGAATTTGAGTCTGGTGTTTCAGGGACTAAGGATTTAGAGTTTGTCAGCTTATAGATGATATGGTTGAGCATCCTTTGTTTAAAATGCTTGGAATGTGGGCAACTAAGATTTAGAATTTCGGAGGTTTGGAATATCTGCACATGCGTATTGACATAATGCTGAGATAAAGGTTTAAACACAAAATTCATTTGTTTATATGCACCTTATACATCCTGAAGTGATTTTATAACATTTAAAAACAATTTTCTGCTGTGAAACAAAGTTTCATAGAATTCAAACACTTTTGATTACGGGAATTTGGATTAGGAATTCTAATTTATACAAATATCCGTGGGATACAGTCTAGTACATGTTAGCATGTACTCTGGAGGCAGATTGATTTTGAACATTAACTGTGCTTCTGTTTGTTCATCTGTAAAGTTAGAGTAAGACTGTAAGTTTAATTAAATCATCATTTATAAATGCTTCAAAATAAGGGTCTGACCCGAAATAAGTGTTCAAATATATTACACAAATTTAATACATGTGAAAGTTACAGCACAAAATTTATGTTTGGATGATATTTTTAAATTACTAAAACAATTCCTATTTATCTACCCTCAAAAGTGGGACATTCTACTTTCTCTGTGCAGTGCACTAAGAACATGACCCCCACCCCCATAAAAAATATTGCTGCTTGACTCTGAGATTTAGAGCTGGGATTTTTTCCTGTTCATTTTCCTTAGCTTTCTAAACTAATCTTCAGTGAAAAAGAACAGGGATTTCCACATTACAAAATGTTCCACTTATAAATTAAAACTCAAACTCTAGGAGGTTGCACAGAGGATATAGGATTAAATGGATTAAATAGGAATAGCCACCTGGCTCCAGGGCATCTCTAGGTACATGATAAGCATGTGAAGATCCTACAGAAAGGCAGTGCAGGGCCCCTCAGCAAGCAATCTTACAGCTCTCAGCATGCCACCAGTAAGGTGATGATATCCCTGTGTAAAGCCAAATTCTCCTTTAGGAGGCCCATACTGCATATGCTCTCAGCTCTCAGGCCCCATGTTGTCCTTACGACCTGACTGACAAACTGACACAGTTTCTCTCTAAGCTACAGTTTAGGTAATAAAGTTGTTTATTTGGGCTAGCCAACAAAGCTTGTGATATCAGGGAGGGGGGTCACTTACAAAGGCGTGGACACCCATGGGCTTTTTTCCCTACATCTCCCCTGAGCTTCCTACACTCATGGCCACTGGTGAGAACTTTCTGCCACCTCCCTGGCTTCCTCCATGTCTGTTCTTAGATGCTCCTTCATGCAACTGAAGCTGACCAATTGATTGTGTGGGAGAGGTGACTGTCTTCCTCCTTTTCTATGGAGTCTCTTAGGGTTCCGGCATTGAGCTGTTGCTAGTTCTTTCAGAGGATACGCCTATACAACACCCTGCTATGGATGCTGTATGAATAGAAATGAGTATCCAAAGGACAAGATAAGAAGGACAGCAATACAGAAAAGATCTGGCATGAAGAGAACCTCTTTCCATGCATTCATCTGTGTCCTTCATTCAAGCAGTGTAATAAAATTACGAATTCTGTACTGACCTAATATTCCACAGAGTTTACAGAGTTAGAGTAAAATACTTGAAGTTATTTTGTTTGTTTTTGTTTGTTTGTTTCATCAGAAGGAAGGGAGGTACAAAGAATCATATGTTATTTAAAATGAGATAAATTATATTTTATTATAATCATTAGTAAGCACATGTATTTAATCAATGACAAGGCAAGGAGGATAAGGCATGCTTAAAAAGATGGATTTTGGAATTTCAATGTATACATTTTTATTGAAGTTTTGTGCATTTTATACAGTTCAACTTTATCGTATTTAGACCCCTTCTCCTATTTGCACTCCCATAGCACCCCACTGGATTGTATGCATTCTGTCATATATGATAAGGCCTATTGAGTCAAGTTTGTGCCCTTCAGATATCCCTCAGTGTGAGTTCATTCACTGCAGAATGTTCAGCTTATCTAGCATCACTCCCTTAAAAAAGACCAACTCTTCCTCACCCAGCAGTGATCAGCTACCAAAAGGTTGTGGCCTCCTGTACCCACTCATGGCTCAGGGACCAGTATGGATGAAGGAATGAAAAGATTGTAAGAGTTGGGTGGTTCATGATAACAAGTAAACAGTTTTCCAATCTTTGGGAAACTTGCTCATATGAACTTATGGCAACGGTGATAGCATGCAAAAGATCCATGAAAACTCAGTCAGACAAAAACACAGCATAGAACTGGGGAAATGGATCTATACTGTGATTTGAATTTATCCAGTGAACATAATATGCTTATGACTACCTTTTGCACAATAGCGTCAATCTGAGACAGCACAAGGATCTGACGGTAATAATTAATTCAAAGTTCAGAAGTTCTGCACATTAGGAAGTACTAGGGGCAAAGGCTGAGAACCAGCAGAAGGAGAGAGAGAGAGAGAGAGAGAGAGAGAGAGAGAGAGAGAGAGAGATCGAGAGAGAGAGATCTGACCAGGTCCAAGAAGGACAAGGTTGTTCCACGGTCCTTACTATCAAGAATTGACTAAACCTTGGTAAAACAAGCAGATTAAGATAGGCAAATGCTGAAAAACCCTTCACAAATGCAGCTCTTCTGGCTGCATATTTTCAGTATAATTTTATGCTCTGCTAGCTCCATAGCTCATACAACAGTATATGAGAGGCCTATCTCCATCAATCTTTAGCTGCTTGGTTTAGAAGAATCCATTCTTGCATTTCCTTTCCACAGAGAAAGCATTAAGCTGCCACTGAGCCTCTGTGAAATCTCCTGTTCTCTACAGTTTAGCCAGTTGATGGTGCTGTTTTGAGAAATCTTAGAAGGTGTGGCTTTGCTAGAGGAAGCATGTCACTAGGGGAAGGCTTAGAGAGCTCTTAAGCTTTGCTGGATTTCCTGTCATGCTCTGCTTCCTGTGCCTGCTTGGAGATGTGAGCACTTAATTTCTCCTCCAGACACCTCCTGCCTCCATGCCTCCCCACCATGATGGGCTCCAATCCCTCTGGAACCATAAATTCAAAGTCTTCATTTTTTAAGTTTCCTTGATCTTGCTCTTTTATCATAGCAACAGAAAAGTAACTTAATACAGCAGTTGGTACCAGAGAGAGGCTGTTGGCTATGAAGAATATGACCATGTGGGTTTTTAAGGAATATGGAAGACTTTGGAAGTTTGGGCTAGAAAAGCAGTTGAATTCTGTAAGCAGAACTTAACAGGTTATTTTAATAGAAGCCTGGAAGAAAGTAGTGCTTAGGACAGTATAGTTCCAGGGGGAAATATGGACTTAAGCAGCAACTGGAATATTTTGGCTTAGTCTGGCTGGAATCTGTCCACAACCTAAACTTTTTTTCTATGACTAAATTGAAGAATAATGGACTAATTTCTTTGGTGGAGGAAATATAAAGAAAGAATAAGATAGAAATTGTTGCATGGCTATTAATGATGACTGTTATGCAGATCTACAGTGCCAAGAACATGTGGAGCAGAAAGAAACGCAAAATGTACAGTTTAGACTGAAAAAGGGCACTGGGAAGATTAAAGTTGAAACCAGGGCATATGGAACAATGGAAAGGGTACTTTCAGGGCAAGACCACGCCCAAATTGTGAAAGGAAAATGTAGGAGGGATTTTTATTTTCCTAGAAAACCACAGCATAGAAAATGGTAATATGTATGAAGCAGGCCTAGCTCATACCAGGCAATCAGCTGAACTTGAGAGTGTTGTTCACGTAGTGCTGGCTTTAGAGGTATGAACAATACAAGAGCGAAGGGGTCATCAGTTCTTCCTCTGCAGTTTCAGAGAGCAGCTAAGGCCAGGTAGCATGCAGCAGGGGCATCCCCAGCATAAAGAAGTTAACTGCATAAAGCTGTGAAGGTGAAGCATGATTGGCAATGGAGACCCCAAGAAAACATTGGAGGTGCTAGAGTCATGAGATATCTGCCAAGAAGGGCTACATACAAGGTATGATACCAGCCCAAGAGAGAGATGTATGTTGCTTGGAGCAAAACTAGAGGGGTTGAACTATCTAAGCTGTTTGGAAGTAAATTTCTTGAAGTCAAACGTGGAGCTGCTGGATTTTGTGTTGCCCAGCTGTTTTTCAGACATGTCTTGGTCTGGTATTTCCTAACTATACCCCTTTCCTCCTTTTTGGAATGGGACTGTGTATTCTGTTTCAATGCATGTTACAAATATGTAATTTGTCTTTTGGGTTTATAGGGGCTTACAGTTACAAGATTTCGTTGAGTCTCAGAAGAGACTTTGGACTCTGGACTTTTGAATAGCATTGAAGCTGAAGATTCTGTCTTTCCTTCAGTGTGTTTCTTGGCACCTTTGTCAAGTATCAGGTGACTGAAATTGTGTGCACCCCTGTTCGTGTCTTGTATTTTGTTCTATTGATTTGCCTGTCTGTTTTTGAGCCAGTACCATGTGGTTTTTATTTACTTTAGTACTTTGATTTAGTTTGAGAACTGGTAGGGTAATATCCCCAGCATTCCTGCTCTCTGTGATCAGGAATTCCTTGGCTTTCTGAGGTCTTTTTTGATTCCATATAAATTTTAGTACTTTTTTTCTAGTTCTGTGAAAAGTGTTTTTCTTGGGTTTTCCTCAATCCCTTTCTTCAAAGATTTAAAAATTTCATTGTAGTGATCTTTAATTTACATGATTTGATTTATTCCTAGATGTTTTTTGAGATTATTGTGAATGGGAGGTTTTCCATGTACTATTTATCTGATTGCTTGTAATTGCTATATAAAAAGTTTGCTGATTTTTGTCAATTGATTTGGTAACCTGCTATTTTGTTGAAGGTGTTGATCATTTCTTGAAGTTTTCTGATGGAATTTTGGGGATCTGTTATGTATAATACCACATCATATGCAAATAGGGACAATTTGACCTCTTCTCTAATTGCCTTCCCTTTTCTTATAACTCTAGCAAGAATTTGAAGCACTATATTGAAAAGAAGTGAAGATAGTGGACATCCTTATCTGGTTCCTGATTTTAAGGGGAATGCTTCCAGTTTTTCTCCATTTATAAAATGTTGGCTGTGAGTTTGCTGTATATAGGTTTAATTGTGTTGAGGTATGTTCCCTCCAGTACAATTCCTCCTAGGACTTTTAACATAAATGTATGTTGGATTTTGTCAAAAACCTTTTCTATATCTATAAAGAAGATTATGTGATTTTTGTCCTTATGTCCATTTATATGATTTATTATATATATTGACTCATATATTGAACCATCATCTTTGCATCTCAAAATAAAGCTGACTTGACCATGGTAGATGATCTTCTTTGCTTAAAATATTTTTATTGAGCTTTTGTACATTTCATATAATAGATCTTACTTAAATTTAGACCCCCTTTCCATCTGCAACTCCCATAGTACACTTAATTGGATTTCATGCATTCTAGCACATATGATAAGTCCTACCAAATCAAGCACTTACACCCAGATGTCCCTCAGAAGTTCATTCACTGAATTCTAGTCAGTCTATCTAGAGTCACTCCCTTGAAGAATATCTACTGTCCTTCACCCATCAGTAATCAGCTGCCAATAGTTATTCAGCTAGGCTTGAGGCCTGCTGCCTATTTCCCTCATTCAGTACTAGCTTTTTGTTTGATTGACTTAGCATGGCTTTTGTGCATACTGTGACTATCATTGCAAGTTCATATGAGCAAATTCCCAGAGACCTGAAACTCTCTGTTTCCTTATTTTCATGCACCTCTTATGATCTTTCCACCACCACTTCCACATGGTCTCCGAGTCATAGGTGGGATTTAATATAGGAGTCCTATCCAGGGATATGCACTCTGTAGTCTCTTATTCTCTAAAATAGTCAGTTGTGGCCTTCGGTGTGCATCACATTCTGTTGTATGAAGCAGCTTAGCTGGTGGGAATTGAGGGGTGCATTAATATTTTCTCCACCTCGTGTTTCACTATGTTCCATGAGCCTTAGGTGTAGAGTTTCCACCGTAGATGTGTCTCTTAGGACTGGGCATCTCTTAGACATATAATCTTCCTGTTTGACGACGAGCTGTGGAACACTGTAATAGATGCCTTCTGTTGCAAAAAGAAGCTTTTTTGATGAGTGGTGTATGGTATATTTGTCTCTAAATATAAATATTTGTATATAGCATAGAGTAAAACTTCATTGTCTAAAGTCATGAGAGAGGCAAAGTTTTCTCTATGATTTATGACAGCACTAACCTTAAGTATTTGTCTATATTTACAGTACCACCCATGAGTTCCCTCCCACTGAGAGAGCTTTAAGTCCAATTAGTTAGTTGTTGATTACCCCCTAGATAAAAGTTCACCACTGGATTGAACTTTTATCCACTACCTTTTACCGACTAATGCACCAATACAGGTAGTTTGCTGTGCCAGAAGTTGTGGTTATTATGTTTTGGAGCTGGGTGGACCATTGATTGATTTTTCTTCATTCTGTCCTCCAGAATTCTGAGAGCTAGTCTTCAGGAAGAGTACTTCCAGGTCAGTTCCAGGTCCATTTCTTTAAGTCATGTGTCTGAAGTATATCCTGTCTTCAGCAATAGGGCCTTAACTTCAAGTTCTGGTGGATAATCTTCTTGTGTATGTTTACACGTGATTTTCAAGTATTTTTTTGTGAATTTTTGTATCTATGTTCATTAAGGATATGGGCCTAAAGTTTTTTGTTTGTTTGTTTGTTTGTGTGTATGTATGTTTATCTGGTTTTGGTGTTAGAGTAATACCAATTTCATAGAAATAGTTTGTAACTTCTCCCTCTGTTTCTATTTTCAAATAATCTAAGTAATATTGGTTGCAGATCTTCTTTGAAGGTCTGGTAAAATTCTGCTTTGAATCCATCTGGGCCTGGGATGTTTATGTCTAGAGGCTTTGTGTTAATTTTCAGATTTTTTCTATTTGTTATTGGCCTGTTTAAACTGTTGGTCTCTTCTTGATTTAACTTTGGTGATTCAATTGATTTTAGAAATTTGCCCATTTCTTTTAGATTTTCAAATTTAATAGAGCATCAGTTTTTAAATATCACCTTATAACGTTGTGGATATTTTTGGTACCTGTTGTGATGCTTCCCCTTTTATCTCTGATTTTGGATAGCTGTACTAAAGATTTGTCTCTTGTTTGTCTTTTCAAAGAACCAACTCTTAGGTTAATTATGTCATTTTCTTTGTTTCTATTTCATTGATTTCTGATTTTTATTATTTCTGCTCATCTGTTGGGTTCAGGGTTTTTTTTTTTCTTGTTTTTCCAAATTCTTGAGTTGTACCATTATGTCATTTATGTTTGCTTTTATGATTTTTTTTTTAAATTTTCAAATTTTATTTTTCAAGTTTTTTTTTAGAAGCATTTCATTACAGCTTTAACATATTCAGTAACACATTCCAGAGCAAGGATACATCTCTTTCAAAGGTGGCT
>NW_008334003.1:1337467-1337834 GCF_000622305.1 Nannospalax galili
GGTTTTTTCCCCCCATTCTGGCATTTTTAATTACTGTGTGTCATGCAGATAAATCTTGGGTAATGATCTGTTGGTCTCAAATAAACCTTATGTAGAGATATATTTCTTGATCTGTTAAGTACAATTTGTCAGTAGATTGTAGGAATAATATGGTTCCCTCTGGTTTTCATGACTAGCTAGGCATTGTTTCTCTTTTGTATCATCTCACCCCTTATCATGGTTTTCCCACTTAAGGTGTCACCAATTCCCCTCCTTTCTTCCTTACTAATACCCTTTCTCCTATGATCCTACCTCTGTTGAGCTGCTTCTTTCTCCTTATCCCCTAGGTTCCTCATATACCCTTCCCTCCCCCCTCCCCTAATCTGAC
>NW_008334003.1:1339799-1340436 GCF_000622305.1 Nannospalax galili
ATGCCTTTAGATATCCGTCCATTTCTTTTAGGTTTTCAAATTTAGTAGCATATAGGTTTTTAAAGTATTCCCTTACAATGTTCTGTATCTTTCTGGTGTCTGTTGTAATGTTTCCCCTTTCATCTCTGATTTTATTGATTTGGAGGTGCTCTTTCTTTTTTGGTTAGTTGGGCTAGAGGTCTGTCCATCATGTTTATCTTTTCCAAGAACCAGCACATGGAATGTTGATTCTTTGTATTGTTTTCTTTGTTTTAATTTCATTGATTTCTGCCCTGATTTTTGTTATTTCTTCTTGTCTGCTGGGTTTGAGTTTCATTTGTTGTTGCTTTTCAAGTGTCTTGAGTTGTAATATTAAGTCATTTATTTGTGTTCTATCCAGTTTTTTAATGTAGGCACTTAGACCTATAAACTTCCCTCTAAGGACCACTTTCAACATGTCCCAGAGGTTTTGTTGTGTTGTATTGTCCTTTTCATTTAGTTCCATGAATACTTTTATTTCTTTCTTAATTTCTCTTTTGACCCATTCATCAATCAGGAGCGTGTTGTTTAATCTCCATGTGTTCATGTAGTACTAGGGTTTCTTCTGGTGTTGATTTTAAACTTTATTGCATGCAGTCTGATAGAATGCATAGGATTA